>NC_079342.1:664178-781678 GCF_029582105.1 Oenanthe melanoleuca | reverse complement strand
TGGATTTTTGATTTTAAAGGAAAAATTTGAGCTGGATTTCAGATTTTAAAAAGAAAATTCAGAGCTGGATTTTTGATTTTTAAAGGAAAAAAACAGAGCTGGATTTCTGATTTTTAAAGGAAAACCAGAGGTGGAATTTTGATTTTTAAAGGAAAAATTGGAGCTGGATTTTTGATTTTTAAAGGAAAAATTGGAGCTGAATTTTTGATTTTAAAGGAAAAATTGGAGCTGGATTTTTGATTTTTAAAAAGGAAAACCAGAGCTGGAATTTTGATACTAAAGGAGAAGCCAGAGGTGGATTTTTGATTTTTAAAGGAAAAATTGGAGCTGGATTTTTGATATTTAAAAGGGAAAACCAGAACTGGATTTTTGATTTTAAAAGAAAAAAATTGGAGCCGGATTTTTGATTTTTAAGGGAAAAATTGGAGCTGAATTATTGATTTTTAAAAAGGAAAACCAGAGCTGGATTTTTGATTTTTAGAGGAAAAATTGGAGTTGGACTTTTGATTTTTGAAGGAAAAAATGGATCTGGATTTTTGATTTTTAAAGGAAAACCAGAGCTGGATTTTTGATTTTTAGAGGAAAAATTGGAGTTGGACTTTTGATTTTTGAAGGAAAAAATGGATCTGGATTTTTGATTTTTAAAGGAAAACCAGAGCTGGATTTTTGATTTTTAGAGGAAAAATTGGAGTTGGACTTTTGATTTTTGAAGGAAAAAATGGATCTGGATTTTTGATTTTTAAAGGAAAACCAGAGCTGGATTTTTGATTTTTAGAGGAAAAATTGGAGTTGGACTTTTGATTTTTGAAGGAAAAAATGGATCTGGATTTTTGATTTTTAAAGGAAAACCAGAGCTGGATTTTTGATTTTTAAAGGAAAAATTGGAACTGGATTTCCACGGATCATCCCAGGTGGGAAACCCAACACGGAGCAGGATTTTCTTCCCTACAAGGAATAAAAACTCCATCCCAGCTCCCATTTTTTTTTATTTTTTGGAGATCCTGGGACGTTTTTTTTGGGGTTTGGAGCTCTCACCGTTCTTGCTGATGTCGAGCTCGCGCAGGTTGACCAGGCTGGCGATGGAGGTGGGCAGGCTGGACAGGTCGTTGTCAGGAATGCTCAGCTTCCTCAAGGCCTGGCAGCTGAACAGTTGCTGTTCCAAGGATTTCATGGAAAAAAAATAAAAATTAAAAAAAAAAATTCGGTTTGGGGTGGTACCAACAGCACAAACCCCGTCGGCCGCAGCTGAAAATCCTCCCACGGGTTTTTTTTTTGGGATGGTTCCCGCAGCTGGAGAGGACAACGAGGTGAGGAAATTGCAAATTCATCGCAGTCAATGCCTTGTGATTTTGATAGAATTCATATTTTTAAAAAGATATTTCATGTTTGTCATAAAAATCCCCAATTTTTTTGTGCCTCCCGCTAAATTTCATAATTTCAGATTTTAAAATCCTGTGGCTGCATTCAGATTAAATAATTATCCTCCAGGTCCAGAAAAGATTTGGCATTGTCCAAAGGATACTTTCTTGAAATCCCTGCCCCAAAATTTCAGGACTCAATTCTAATTTTTTCCACCCAATTCCAGTTTTGTAGAGGTGGATTCCCAGATTTCACCAGGAATTCCTCTGGGAGCTGAGGAAGGCTCAGAAGTTCTGTCCCCACCCAAGGCTTTGGAAATGTTTTTGGAAGTTTAATCCCAATTAAAAATCTTCCCTCTGGAATGATTTTATGAAGTGCTGTTGCTCCAGAAGGAACGTGACACGTGGAATTTGGGAATCAGGTCCCAAAATTGATTTTTTTTCACCCACTGGAGGCTTCACAGATATTTTTTCCCAGTTTCCAGAGCCCCCTGGCCATCAGGATTTTGTGGGAATCATCATCCCCTCTGCCCATGCCCAACTTTAATTCCTCTCAGACCAAACCCAAGTGATGCCACCGAGCTCTGAGTTATAAAATCAGAGTTTTTATTCTGCACCTCTGGGGAGAATTCCATCCCACTCATGTTTTTCTGGATGCTGATTCCAATGACTCCACTCTCATCCAGATCAATTTTCCCTTTATTAGTCATCAATTCACTTGACTCATACAAATAAAGGATTTTTTTTGCAGCAGGGGAATGAAGTCAAAGGCAAAGAGAATAAAAAGACTTGGCTGGATTTTGCAAAAAAAAAAAAAAAAAAAGAGTAAGGAATATAAAACCATCTTGTAAATCTTTAAAAAACCAGAGAAATACAAGAAATGAAGAAATAAAAATCAGCAGGAAAATAATAATCACTGTGGTATTTAAAATGGAAAGTAAGAATTAAAATAAAACCAGGCAGAATGAGTTTAAGGCATCAGTTAAATATAAAATAATTAACTGGGTTTGGAGCATCACATGAAAGTAGAGCTGGACTTAACTTGTTTCCTCATTAAATAATAAAACATGATCAAAAGTTTTGATTCAAAAGAATTTTGTAATATCAGGGGCACAGAATATCTGGCAAAAAAAAAAAAAAAGAGAAAATGGCCAAAAAATCTCCTCTGGAAGAAATTCTTTGAAATCACATTTCCAGAGGGAGGAGAGAAGGGCAGAACTGAATGTATAACACAGAAGTTCATGTTGAGCAATACAGAGCCAGTTTCATGGGAAAAAAGAGGCATTTTTTATTCCTGAAATATTAATTCAGTGATTAAAAAAAAAAAAAAAAAGCTCTGCAGCAGGAACACCTCGAGCAGAAAATTTGATAAAGGAATTATTTCAGCTGTTGAATTCCTGGTAACAATTAATAAAGGCTTAAGAGAAGAACTGATGAGTGCTGGTAGCACTGCCATTAATCTTCTCTTCCACATGGCCAAGATTATGTTAAACTCGATTTACTCTCAATTAAAATGATCACCTTCATCCCAGTGGCAGCATTTTGGACCCCTTCCCTTTGGTTTTCCATGCAGAATTCTGGCATCTTGCTCTGATATATTTGTTTTCCATCGAGCCCAAGGCTGAAACACTTTGATCATTCCAAGGGGCCCAACCCCAATAGCCCAAAAAATCCCTCTCTAAACGAGACACTTCCAGTATTCCTCAGGAGCAGGAGGAAAAGAAGGGAATTTTAAAATAATAATATTATATAATAATGATAATATAATAATATAAATAATTATATTATTATATGTTATTGTTGTTATTATTATTATTAATAATAATAATATTAGCAGAAGAAGCAGAAGAAGCAGAAGAAGCAGAAGATGAAGATGACACAGAGGAGAGAACTGGGATTCCCAGGGATATCCCCCAGGGATAAAGGGCTGATCCTGAAGGAGATAACTGAGATTCCCAGGAATATCCCCAGGGATAAAGGGCTGATCCAAGGGAGAGAATTGGGATTCCCAGGAATATCCCAGAGGGATAAAGGGCTGATCCTGAAGGAGAGAATTTGGATTCCCAGGAATATCCCCAGGGATAAAGGGCTGATCCAAGGGAGATAACTAGGATTCCCAGAAATATCCCTGAAGGATAAAGGGCTGGTCCTGAAGGAGAGCAGAGAATTGGGATTCCCAGGAATATCCAAGGGCTGATCCAAGGGAGAGAATTGGGATTCCCAGGAATATCCCCAGGGATAAAGGGCTGATCCAAGGGAGAGCAGAGAATTGGGATTCCCAGGAATATCCAAGGGCTGATCCAAGGCAGAGCACTGGGATTCCCAAGAATATCCCCAGGAATATCCAAGGGCTGATCCAAGGCAGAGCTTGCTTTGAGCAGCAGGGACAGGGAGGATCCCAAGGCAGTGGCGATTCCTGATCCAGCTGCTGGACACCACAGGAATTTCTGGTGCCAGAGCAGTTTCTTTTGGAGAATTGTCTTTCCCAGCTGCAGGCTCCAAGCTGCCCCGTTCCCACGCTGGGAGGAAGGAGCAGCAATCCCAGTCCAACCCCAACTCCAAGGAATTTCCCCATCCCAGGAGCTCCAGCGCTCCCAGAGCCGGGCAGGAGGCGGATGACTACCTTGGGGAGCTCCTCGATCTGGTTGGCATCCAGGTAAAGCTCCTCCAGGGTCCTCTCAAAGTTGAAAACCTCCTTGGGCACCTGCTGGAGGCCGCAGTGGGAATAGTCCAGCACGGAGACGATCTCCTCCTCGCCGCGGAAGCACCGGCACGGCACCAGGCGCCCGATCAGCTTCCTCTTGCTTGTCATCTCCAGGCAGCATACTGAGCGACAAGGAGGAAAAAGGGGTTTCAGCAGGGTTTTTTTGGTTTTTTTTTTTGGGGGTGTTCTTGGTGGTGGTGTGGATTGGGGTTTGTGAGGAGCGGCTTTCCCCAGGGATCTGCGCCCAGCGGTTCTTGGGGGGTCAGGAAGGAAAAAGGGGGAGTGGGAAAATCTGCAGCTGTTCCTCACTCTGGGATGGAAGGGAACACAGCAAGCCTGGTTTAATGGGAAAATGAGCCATGGGGAAGGCACAGAGCCCAAACACACCCATGGAGCACAGAGACAAGAACAGTCCCTGGCCCAGCCCTGGGCTCGGGTGGAGGCACCTGGGAATTCCTTGGGAATGGGAATTATGGATTCCCTGGATCCCCCACACCAGCAGAGCCCCCACAGCCTCTCCCCACGGGCTCCTGCAGCAGCTGGGGAAGGCAGGAATGGAATTCTGGCTGCAGAGCAATCCCCAACCACCCCTGCTCCTCCAGTGCCACCTCACCTGGAAACTCCAGCAGGGGATTGAGCAAAACCAATTCCTGCACTAAAACACACGGCCAGGAAGTTCTCCCAAACTTCTGCCACCCTCAGTCCAGCAATGCAGACCCTCCCTCACCCCAGGGAGTGTCAGCACCCGTAACTTTACACAGTGTACACAAAAGGAGGGAACGCCCCAAAAGCAGATTGGGAACAGGTCAAGCAGTCCCTAAATCCATCCTGGACACCTCCAGGAGTTACTTGAACATTCTGGACAAGCCAGGCTGTCCTGGAACGTATTTAGCACAAAGGCAAGGAGGGCTCAACCTTCAACTCCCACTTTCCAAACCAATTCCAAGGTTTTGAGTCGTATTTAGGGGAAAAAAAAATGCACTAAATGAGTCCAAATAAAGCAAAATAAGGTTTTTGTAGGAAGCACCAGTATGGAATGGAAGGACCTGGGCTATGATTGAAAGGAGAAGAATTTCACACCCTGTGGGCTCGTGGTAATTAAACCTTTTATAAATTTCAGCGTTATTAATTCCTACCCTGGACTAATTCCAGCTTTGGTAATTACACTTTGCTTCCCTGCATTTTGTTCTCTCCTGACGTTCAGAGATCCTTTCCTTGGTGCTGGGGAAAAGGGTCAGTCCCTGACTGAGCTGGGTCAGGGACACAGCAGCTCCATCCCTTCCTCAGACCCTCCAAAAGAGCCCAAAAATCAGATTATTTCTTCAATAAAGACAGAGGAATGAGGAAAGCAGCAGAAAACAAGCTGCTCCTGCTCAGCTCCAGCAAGCAGCTCATTATCAGCTCCTGCAGTTTATTGTCTTGTAAAGGAACTCCTTCATCTGAGGAAAACAGGAGCTTTGTGGAAATCAATCACAATAAAATCCAATCCCCTCTCAATTCAGGGATCTTTTGTGCAGGAAAACACTAATCCCTGTTTATCAGCAGCCACAGGAGGAGACATTTCCCTCACCTGCTGGAAAAACAGAAAACTGCTGCAGGTTCACCCAGCTGATGCAAAGATGGGGTGAAACAGGTTCCAAATATCTTGGAACAAGAGGATAAAATGCACAACAATTTATTTTTTTTTCACCTCAAGAGCTTCATCCTCTGCACACCAGGAGATTATCCAGGGATGGATGGGATTTGGGGATGGAATTCCCAGAGGAGCTGTGGCTGCCCTTGCATCCCCAAAAGTGTCCCAGGGATGGTGGAAGGGGTGGGATGGGATGGAATTTAAGATCCCTTCCAACCCCAACGATTCTGGAATTCTGGGATCTCCTGGAGAGCCAAGCAGGGGGCGTGGAACTGGTGAAAATGCTGCCACAAAAAACTCCACAAGTCTCCTCTGTGTAACTGGCAGGATAAATCAATTTTTAACTGGCTGTTTTGCAGGGTTCATTAATGATGGAATTAATTTTTTTTTCTCCCAAGCAAGAACACTTCACAGAAGTGCTGGTACCTCAGGGAGCTGGGAATAACCACAGTGAATAACCAGAGCCAAAATCCAGGCAGGGCCAAAGCCAGAAAAGGGTTCTGGGTTCTCAGGGACCAACCTGAGCAAACATCAAACCCCTCCTGCTCTTCCAGTTTCACTCAGAAAACTCCCAAGGAATCCCAGCTGCAGGGATCTGGCAGAAAGTTACTGGGAAATGCTGAAAATGAAGAACTTGGAAGTGTGGATGGGAGCCTGGCAGGGCTGGATGAGCAGTGAAACATCTCCAGAGGGTTCAGAAAATTGGGATTATTTCCAGGGCAGCAGGGAATTCACCCATCTCACACCAGGGATGGTTTTCCTGCTCCTCTTTCCTTGCTCCTATTGGCACCACAATCAACACCATTAACAGGGAATTCCTTCCCAGTGCCCCACCTCAATCTCCAAGGAAGTTTTAGATTGGATTCTTCCTTTCTTCAAAGCACATCCCTCTGTCCTCCAAATCCCATGAAAATGCTGTTTGGAAAGCAGGAGCCTTTTCTGGGCACTGCCCAGGATTCCTGCAGGAGTTCCAGGGCAGCTGCTCCTCCCCTGACTCAAGGAGGGCACTGGGAATTCCCCAGTTTGTCCCAACACCCCAGAATTCACATTTTCTCTGCCAAAAGAGAATTTGACAACAGGGACTGACCACACATAAGAAATGCAACAAAGCTGAGCTGAAGGTTGGAACTAAAAGAGAAAACAACCCCCAGATTTCCTGCAGCCCAAAGCCTTTTCCCCATGGATAGTCTCCTGGCACTGGCCAGGCATCCACTTTTACTTCCTTTTTCCCTTTAATTAATTCTCTGGGCTGCCTGGCTGATTTCCACAGTGTCCAGTTGCAGTCTGGGTCACTGCAATAATTAGGGAACTTCAAAGCCCTGGGATCATCTTCATTTCCAGCAGCACATTTCAATTAGAAACACAACCCTGCTCATAATTCAGAGCTCGGGAGGTTCTCTCTGCATTTCCAGCCACGTGGAGCCTCCCTGCAGCTCTGCCACCTCCTCACCCACATCTTGGTTTCCAGATTTGCTGCTCACCTTTCTGCACGGAATCAGGGAGGATTTAGCACCTCGTTCCTCTGCTCTGTGGGTTGTGTAACTCCCCCTGCCTCTCCCTTGCATTCTCCATCCCAAACTTTTTGTCTCCAGCTGCGATCCCACACCTGTGGCACGTGTGTGCTTATGTAAGCTCTGGCATCAATCCTTGCTGCTGCTCTGCATTTCCTCCCCGTTTTCCCCATTCAGGAAAGGTCTCTGATGGGGTGGAATTTGCTCTTCCTGGAAATCCTGCTTGATTTCCCCAGGAGATGCCAGGATGGGAGGGAGCAACCCCAGCCTGGATGCTGCCCCTGTGCCCAGGTGAGACCCAGCTCAGGGAGGGGCTGGAGCTGCTGGGGAGAGCCCAGAGGAGGCTCCAGGCTGAGCAGAGAGGGACAGGACACAGGGAAAGGCTTTCCATGGGCAGGGAGCAGGGACAGACGGGATTTGGGGCAGGAATCCCTGGAATGCCCAAGGCCAGGTTGGACACTGGGGCTTGGAGCAGCCTGGGATGCTGGGAGGTGTCCCTGCCCCTGGAAAAGGATTGGAATCTTCTACATCCCAAAAAAACACCACAGGGGATCAGTCACAACGACCCTTGGAAGGATTTTCCAGCCTCAGGAATTCTGGGATTCTCCACTCACTCCGTTTTCCCCAAGTCACACTTTTCCCACTCCCTGTTTAGAGACAAGAAGCATTTTCTCCCAAACTTTGCCCAGGTGAGGGAGGCAGGAATGTCCTCATTCCAATTTCCTCATTGGAAATGCAAAATTAGGGATTTACTGGGGTTGTGTGAGACACTGGTGACTGCCTTCATTAACTTTCCTGAAAGATTAAGGAACTCTGGCTCTGGAGTCACAATAACAGAATTATTAAGGAGCTCCCAAAGGGGAATTGGTCTTATCGAAGAGAGGGGTGTGCAATATTATCTGAATTGTTTTCCTGCACAGAAATTCCCAGATAAGCAGCATATCTCCCCCAGAAATGCCTTTTAATGCTGATAATTGAATCCTCTTCATTATGTCCCCATTACAATGGTCTGCATTCAGGTTCACATTCAGATTTGGCTAATCCTAAAATAAAATAACCGAGCATGGAAAATCAGATTTCAGCTTTTGTCTCCCGGGAATGTTAATGAGGGGAAGTTTCCCTGGCTCTGCTGCAGGTCCCTGGAGACCTGAGCACCTCATCTGGGAAAAGTGCACAAAAAGGGGAAAGTACAACTGCAGAATTATTTCTGCCAATTATCAATGCCCAGACCTCACACCTTTGAGATATGAAAGCAAGTCTTCATCTTTTCTGATAAGATATTAATTCATTCCAAAAGTTACTATTGGCCTTGCCTTGAAATTCCTGATTTCCTTCCTTGAAATTCCTGATTCCTTTCCTTGAAATTCCTGATTTCCTTCCTTGAAATTCCTTCCTAAAGGAGCTTTTCTGAGTAAATGGTTTTGGATGATCCTGGATGCTGATGGCTCCCATTGCAAAGACATTTTAGTGGCAGCACAAGCAGTTGTTGGGGTTGGTTTGGTTACCAAAAAAATCTGTGTCCTGTTCCCCCCACAGACAATTCTTGCACAACCTCAAGGAAAAACCCGGGATGTTTTTATAGGAGTGACAGAATTCCAGCAATTTGTTGCACATTAGTGGCACATGTTGAAAATTAATCACGAAGCTGTTAATTGCTGGAAATCCCAATCACTCTGACAGCTCACCCTGCAGAGAGGATCCCAGCAAACAGGAGAGATTTCGTGCTGTCTGGAAATAAGGGAGTTTACATTTCTGCTGGGGATCTTTGATGTGCTGCAGCTTTTGTGTGAAGTAATCCCCGCGTTTGGGAGATGATGTGCTGTGAAATTCGGGATGAAATGGGCTTTATTCGATGCTTTGTGGAGCAATGGCTGGAGGTGCTCTCCAAAGGAGCAGCAGAGAAAACATCATTTACCTGCTGAAGGCACCAAATTGGGATTTGAGCAGGAACAAGGAAACTTCTGAGTTCTTCCTCAGAATCCCCAGTTCCCTGCCAGTGGTTCCATCCCAATCCAGCTGCGTTATTCCTGGATGATTCAGTTTGGCAGGAGGCAGCAGGAATGGGCTGAGCTGGCAGGGAGTGGGAGCCAGGACAGGGAGATTTAATTCGGAGTGACAGGGACACCCACAGGGAGAGCTGAACCTCGGTGGAGCCACAGAACCCTGGGATTGTCCAGGCTGGGAAAGGTCTCCAAGATGTGGGAGCTCTGCTGTCACCCAGCAGCCCTGGCCAGGTCCCCAAGTGCCACATCCACGAATTCCCTGGGATGGAAATTCCAATCCCTGAGCTCCCTGTCCATGGGGAAATTCCACCCTGAGCCTCCCCTGGGGCTGTTCCCAGATCCCAAATCCCCCCAGTGTCCCCTCCTGGCAGGGAGTTGTGCAGAGCCAGAAATTCCCCCTGAGCCTCCTTTTCTCCAGCCTGAGCCCCTTCCCATCCCCTCAGGGATTCTCCATCCCTCTCCCATCTCCTCAGGGATTCTCCAGCCCCTTCCCATCCCCTCAGGGACTCTCCAGCCCCTTCCCATCCCCTCAGGGATTCTCCAGCCCCTTCCCATCTCCTCAGGGATTCTCCAGCCCCTTCCCATCCCCTCAGGGATTCTCCAGCCCCTTCCCAGCTCACTCAGGGATTCTCCAGCCCCTTCCCATCCCCTCAGGGATTCTCCAGCCCCTTCCCATCTCCTCAGGGATTCTCCAGCCCCTTCCCATCCCCTCAGGGATTCTCCAGCCCCTTCCCAGCTCACTCAGGGATTCTCCAGCCCCTTCCCATCCCCTCAGGGACTCTCCAGCCCCTTCCCATCCCCTCAGGGATTCTCCAGCCCCTTCCCATCTCCTCAGGGATTCTCCAGCCCCTTCCCATCCCCTCAGGGATTCTCCAGCCCCTTCCCAGCTCACTCAGGGATTCTCCAGCCCCTTCCCATCCCCTCAGGGATTCTCCAGCCCCTTCCCATCCCCTCAGGGATTCTCCATTCCCTTCCCATCCCCTCAGGGATTCTCCAGCCCCTTCCCATCTCCTCAGGGATTCTCCAGCCCCTTTTCCCTGCCCTGGACACGCTCCAGCCCCTCAGGGTCTCTGTTTCCTGAAGGATGAGGGACCTTTCCCAGCTCCCTGTCCCTGCTGTGTCTCTCCCATGGGATGGGACATTCCCACCGGGGCAGGTGTTGCTGGAGTTCCAAACAGCAGTTTAAGTTCATTTCTGTATTTCCCAACCTCTGGAATGCACACCTGGAAAACTTAGAGTGGGAAATGTTCCCACCCAGCCACAGAACCTTTTCCTTCCTGAACAAAACTGGGATTTTTGAACCATTGAGAATTCCAGCTCTGATCCCAAGCCCAGTTTTCTGCCAAGCCCCAACTACACCTCAGATTTCTACCCCACAAGGTTTCCATTCTTATGGATATTCCCACGATTTCCCAGCCTTCATTTCCCTTCTTTAACCTTCTCTGCTCTCTGTTATTCCCCAGCAATAACTTCTCACCTGGGCCATCCTCTCCTGGATTCCCTCCCTCCTGCACCTCCCCAGTTATTTCCTGCCTTTCTGCCCCATGGAATTATCCTTTCTTTACTCTGGAATTCCCTCTCTACTAGGAATTCCTGCAGAAACATTCCACTGACCTGCCCAAACACAGATTTAGTTCTTCTTGTTCATTCCCAACTGAAATTTCCCCTGCTCACCCCACTCTATATTTTAACAAAAAGCACAAAACCTTTTCCTGCCTGCACTCCTCTGTCCATCCCTTTGCTGGCTGTGGATGCAGAGCTGGGAGATGCTTCCATGGCTGTTCATAAACGGGATTTTGGGAATCAGGGAATGTCAGCACCAGGGAAACCCCAAAGGCACCATTCCCACAAGCACTCATGAAAATTGCTCAAATATGAGAAAAGGATTTGACACTGAACCTGACACTTATCTCCTAAAGCACCTCATTATCCAGGAATTCCTGAGCCTGTCTCCTCATTTTTCAGTGGAATGGGATCCTAAATCCCACCCATCCCACCCTGGGGCACTGCAGGGACCAGGGGCACCCACATTGCCCAGGGAATGTTTTCTCACAAAATGCTGCACTGACAAGTGGTTCCTGGAAATTGGGTTTCACTTCCCTAAGGAAATCTGTGGGTGGCACATCCTCAATTCCTTCCCATATCCTGGTTTGTGACACTCTGATGCCTCCTGCACTTCTGTGGTTTAAACAAGTTTTGTCAGGGGCAGGTCCCCACCAAAGGGAGGTGAATTCAGAATAATTCAGAATAATTCAGAATAATTCAGAATCATTCAGAATAATTCAGAATTCAGCATAGCCTCTCTGGCTGAAATTAAATTCTCTCCTGGAATTGGGAAGCTCCCAACCCTTCCCTTGGTGCTCTCAGTCACCCCCAGAGCAGCTGCCCTTGTACAGGAAAATGGGAGATTCCAGGGCAGCTCCTGCCTTTCCCAGGGAAGTTATTGTGCCAATAGGTCTTGGCTTTATAAATCTGAGAAAACAAAGCCCTACAGAGCTGTCTCTGCTTCAAATGTCCCCAGGAACAAGAACTGAGGCCTGGGCAGGGCCTGGAGTTGGACTTGGATGATCCTTGTGGGTCCCTTCCCACCCAGGATTTTATTCCATGATTTTATTGTGTGGCACAAACCCAGCTCCCACTTCTAACAACAAAGAATTAATCTTGAGCAGTTTGTGGCTGTCCATTCCTTCTCCAAATCCAGTTTTCAGCTCGGGCTGCTCTCTCTCCAAATGCTGCAATTGGAGCTCACTCCAATATTTCAGCTGGAACAACTCCAGGGTCAGGGGCTTAAGGAATAATGGCAGGAATGTTCAAGGACATCATGGAAAAGCAGCAAATTTCCATTTACAACCTGCTCTGGAGTAAGGAGTAAGGAATTCAAGGCACAGAGCTGTAATCCAGAGGGAAGGGAAATGGGAATTTCCCATCCTGGACTGAATGAGGATTTTATTTATTTATCAAATATTGAAGTGTTTGGACAACTACAAACCAAAGCTTGGATGGTTGGAGGAATTTCAGGGGAGTCTCAGTGAGGTTGGGAAAGCCCTGCAGGGTCACTGAGCCCAAGCTGTGCCCCATCCCCCCTTGTCACCAAGTGCCACCTCAGCCCCTCCCAAGGCCAGGAACCCTTTCCAGGAGGAAATCCATCAGCAGAGGGCTCTAGAGCTACATTCTCCCGAGTATCCTGCTCCATGATTAATCTGTCCCAGTTTTTTTTTTTTTAGGCAATTAACATGCTGTTCTTCTGGTACAAATGTTCTGTAAGGAAAAAAAAAATAAAAAAATAAAAAAAAAAGCCTCTCACAGCTGAGCTGTCAAACACTGAAATTCAGTGCTTTGGAATGTCAGGTTTTTAACAAAGTCCCGCAGTTTGGAAAGTATAATCAGAACTTTAATGCCCAATTATGCAATCCTTGCAGTGACTTTCTCAGGAGAATTGTGTGGCTCGTGCTGGAAGCTGGGAGCAGCCACCAGAACTGCACCAAGTAGTTCCACCCTGGGAAATAAAAGGGAAAATTCCCAAGGGAAGGGAGCTGCAGAGCTCTGGGAATTGCAGGTGTGCACAGAACAGCTCTGGGAGAGTCTGGCACATCCCTTTCATTCAGCCACAACGATTTGCTCTGGGATTTTTATTTTTTTTTCCCACTATTTTCCTTGTTTATCCTAAGCATTCCACCAGAGCAGAGGGATTTTCCTGGTCTCAGCTCCTCCAGCTCAGGCTGAGACTCCTCCCCAGAGCAGCCCCAACAAGTGCTGGGTGTCCAGAGCCACAGCCTGGAGCCAGATTAAAAAATCATGGACAAAACCCCTGGATAAATTTACCATCCACCCACCTGCTGGGTCAGCCTTTGCTGCATCAGGCACTGAGAGCCTCTGGGCTTTTTCTTTTTGGCAGCAGCTCATAAACAAGCAGCAAATTTCCATTTACAACCTGCTCTGGTGACTCCAGGAAAGGAGTTCAAGCCTGGCCCAAGGGCACAGAGCTGTAATCCAGAGGGAAGGGAAATGGGGAATTTCCCATCCTGGACTGAATGAGGGTTTTATGGGCATTTATCAAATATTGAAGTGTTTGGACAACTACAAACCAAAGCAAACCAATCATCCCAATAAATCTGGAGGGTTCTGCCAGGAATTCCAGCCCCAACATTCCCAGCAACACCTGGAATGTTCCAACATCCTCCAAATCCCATTCACAGAACTCAGTTCTGACAGCAATTGCCAATATTATAATTTCACCTGTTCCAGAGCAAATCCCTCACACAGGTGCATTTTATAAAGGTTTTACTCCTTTTTTTGAGCTGCACCAATGGAATATTTCCCAGATCTTCTCCCAGAACCAAACTGAGCAATCCCTGTTTGTCATTCCCACAGTGCAAGCAGAGGAACTGAGGCTTTTCCTGGAGCTTTTCTAAATTCATTGGACAGCTGATGATTCCATCAGTTTATTTCCATTTAAATTATCCCAGCCACCTTTCTACTGATAATGATGAAAAATAAAGAAGTGCATCACTGTCCCCACAGCAGCACAAGGTCCCCAATTCCTCCTCCAGTGCTCCTTGGCATTTGACAATTTTCTCTGGCTATTGCCAAAACACTTTATGTATTTTTAGACTGTATTATGCTATTTTTTTTTCTATTTTATGCTAGTTTCTATTGGAATATTTCCAACAGATTGGTAATTTGGCAGTTTTGAGGCACTTTGTCACTTTTCAGTCCACGTGGATTCTCTTTGGGAGACGTGGAGGAGGCAGTGGAAAGAGCTCCTGTGGGCATGGGGATGTCACCTCCAAAAATCGATAAAACCAACCCAAAACACACTGAATTATGCCCATTAAAGTCCTCAGAGCTGGTGACTCCCAGACAACCCTGACTGCACTGATTTACTACACATAGTGAGCTCTTACAACTCAGAGATGATTCTGTTAATATTTAATAAACACATCCCTTCTCTGAGCTCTCCAGTGGCAAAATAAAAATTCAGTCCCTCCACAGCCTTAAAAAGACAAACTCATCCTATCAGGACTTAACTTAGGAGAATCCTAAAACCAGGATTATTTTACAGCCATGCCTTGACTGGGGAGTCAGGATCCCTGGCAGTGTCCAAGGCCAGGACAGGGCTTGGAGCAGCCTGGGACAGTGGAATGGGATGGAATTTAAGGTCCCTAGAACCCAAAGCATTCCAGGATTTTGGGACTTGAGCTGTAAACACTGCAGGGATTTCAATCCCCACAATTCCCACCTCCCTATGACAGTTTCAGTGTTGTCACTTCCTAATTCTCCTGCAGCAAAAACCAGGGAAAAGTATCCAGAAGCTCCTCTCAGTTTCCCAGGCTCAGCTTTGTGGTGAGATTGGCTGATTTAAAGGCAGAAACTGCAAACTGGGAAGGAAAATAAAAAAAGAATCTCATTGTGCTCAGTGTCATCTGCCTATGGGAAAAAAAAATTGCAGGGATCAGAAAACGAGGACAGGGATCAAAGAAAGAGGGAGAATTAAATCAGGGCTCTGGCCACTGTTTGGGAGGAGGGAAAAGAAAGAGAATTTGGGGTGGGACATGAGACAATCCAAAAAAGAATGAAAAATCAGCAGTAGTCAGGATGACCACAGAGAAGATGTGGGAACAGAGGGAGGTGGGACAGGGCTGGAAAAACAGCTGGACAAAAGCTGAGGAGGGACATCCAGGCCATGCAGACAGAAGGCTCTGGGAATGCAGCACAGGAATTCAGGGCCAGCTGATTTAGGGAATTGAGGGTCTGGAGAGACCCCCCCAGAGCCTTCCATCCCCAGCCAGAGGCCATCCCAGCTCCCTGGGGTCCATCTGGGTCAGGACTGCCCCCAGCCCAGCCCTGCCAGGAGCTGCAGATGAACATCTGAACCTCAGCCTCGACCAGGGAAAAAACACATTGGGAACAGCTTGGAGTGGATCCCATCGCTCCCTCCCTCCCTCCCTCCCAGGAAAACAGATGGCTCAGGAAGATGAACAACATCCCAACGCTCGGCACGGCTGCTCCGGGGGAAAATCCAGGGGAGCAGGGCAGGGACTGGGAGCCAGGGGAGCAGGGCAGGGGCTGGGAGCCAGGGGAGCAGAGCAGGGACTGGGATCCAGGGGAGCAGGGCAGGGACTGGGATCCAGGGGAGCAGAGCAGGGACTGGGAGCCAGGGGAGCAGAGCAGGGACTGGGATCCAGGGGAGCAGGGCAGGGACTGGGATCCAGGGGAGCAGAGCAGGGACTGTGCTGGGATCCAGGGGAGCAGAGCAGGGACTGGGATCCAGGGGAGCAGAGCAGGGGCTGTGCTGGGATCCAGGGGAGCAGAGCAGGGGCTGGGATCCAGGGGAGCAGAGCAGGGAAGGGGCTGTGCTGTGCTGGGATCCAGGGGAGCAGAGCAGGGACTGTGCTGGGATCCAGGGGAGCAGAGCAGGGGCTGTGCTGGGATCCAGGGAGCAGAGCAGGGCAGGGCAGGGGCTGTGCTGGGATCCAGGGAGCAGAGCAGGGCAGGGCAGGGGCTGTGCTGGGCACTCCTGGGCCCCCCTGCCCCCTCCTCACCCACCCCAGCTGAGGCTCCTGCTCCTGGCTGCTCCTCCTGGAGTGTTCTTGGAGGTCTCCACCTCTTTGGAGCCCCACACTGTTAATAACCGGCCTGGATTCATGCAGAGGAGATTGATTGATTGATTGATTGATTGATTGATTGATTTGTTTGTTTAATCCTCCTTTTCCTCTGCCATTTATAGGGATGGGCTGCATGGGATGGAGACAAGCCCAGCAAAATGTGGGAGATCAGGGGGAGCCCTAAAACTGCCACAAAGTCACCAAAACCAGAACCTTGCAGGATCTTCCCTTAACCCTGCAGGATCTAGCCTCAACCTTGTAGGATCTTCCCTTAACTTTGTAGGATCTTCTCTTAACCTTGTAGGATCTATCCTCAACCTTGTAGGATCTTCCCTTAACCTTGTAGAATCCATCCTTAGCCCTGTAGGATCTTCCCTTAACCCTGTAGGATCCATCCTCAACCCTGTAGGATCTATCCTCAGCCCTGTAGGATTTTCCCTTAACCCTGTAGGATCCATCCTCAACCCTGTAGGATCTATCCTCAGCCCTGTAGGATCTTCCCTTAACCTTGTAGGATCTAACCTCAACCCTGTAGGATCTTCCCTTAACCCTGTAGGATCCATCCTCAACCTTGCAGGATCTTTCCTCTAGGGCAGTGTAAGGTGTGAGCAAAGCAAATGTTCTAAAATCCCGTTATTTCAATGATAATTTAGCACTAAGGAAAAAGGCAAACCAGCAATAAAGACAGGAAAGGGCTTCTCTGTCAGCCAAGTGTTGTCACCCCATTTGAGAGGTGACAGAGGGGTCAGACCTCGACTGTCCCCAGCAGGGCACAGGAGAGAGGGAACAGGACAAGGAGCAGCACCAGGAATTCCGACTGCACATCAGGGAACAAAATCTCATTTTCAGGGCTGGTAGCAGAGTGGGTGGAGGCTGAGACCCTCTGGACGAGCAGCAAAGCTGGTTTAAAGCAGAGCAGGAGCACAGCCCGGCTCCTCCCCACCTTCCCAGGATCTGGGTTAGCCACAGGATCCTGCCCCAGGTTCAGCCCTGGAAATAGATCTAGGCCAGGGCAGAGTTCACACACAGCTCTCCTTCCCATCCTTTCATCACAGCCAGTTTCCCTGGAGTAAAAACATTCCTTCTCCCAAAAGGTGCAAAAAATATCCCCATTCTTCTGCTCAGCACAAATGGATCAGAAAGACAGCAGCAACCATAGTTACAGAGTCTTTTAGAAAACTGAATCTATAAAAAGAGATAAAACTGTATTTTAACCAGCTTGTTCCCTGCTCAGAAACCTGACAACTTCCAGCCTTGAGTGTTTGCTTGGTTTAAGCTCCATTTTTCATATTTATTCACAGCACATTCTGGAGTTCTCACTCTCTAAACTCAAGTTTGAAACAAAGAAAGGAAAAAATAAATTACAGCCCTGTGCATATTTTACATTTGTTGCCTTCCTAGCTGTGAAATGCATTGCTGTTGTTATGAAATTTAATCCCATTAGTCAGGAAATTGGTGCTTCAGGGGCTCTCAGGCTTCACTCTGCTCAACCAGCAGGTGAATTATTTTAAGGAACTACTTTGGAATTCCAACTGTTGGTTATTGACAGCTGCCAAAACCAGGCTGGAAGTGCTTTTGCTTGAAAACTTTTTAAACTGGAGAAATCTTTTGAAAAGGGAGAATGTGCTTGGTGGAACGCTGATCTCACACAGTCAGAAAAAATTAATGCAGTAGAATTCAAATAAAGTTCAAAATAAGACAGAATGTTTCACTTAAATTATTTTTGATCCAAGTCATCTCCAGCACATTTCTCCTGGTTTAGTCATGGATTAGTCCCATACTCAGGAAGAGGCAAACAATAAAATCCCACAAATCCTTCCCCTTGATCATCTCCCTGCTCTACTGACCCCATCCAGGCCTAAATGTCCTGTGCATCCCCAGAATGATCCCAAGGAAACTCCTCAGAGCTGGCACTGGCATTAAAATGAAATATAAGAATGTTAATTCATATATTCCAGACTCTTTGGTCTTTTTCTACAAGCCAGATATTTCTGTTCACCCTCTTGGCCTTAATCCTTAATTTATCCCACAAACCAGATATTTGTGTTCACCCACTTGGCCTTAATCCTTAATTTATCCCACAAACCAGATATTTCTGTTCACCCACTTGGCCTTAATCCTTAATTTATCCCACAAAAAACAACGGGAATGTTTGCAGCAGATAAATGTTCAAAACTCAGGAGCCAGACAAATGTTTCCTGCCCCCTGCTCCTGTAACCCTGAGGGCTCTCCCTCAAATCCTGCAATTCCCATCCCAAAACTTCCCTGACCCCATTGCACAGCCCAGGCAAAGCACAGCCCCAGGGCTGCCAGGGACAGGATATCCCAGAAACACCCTGCTGGGCTGTCATGGTTTTGGAAGCAAAACCAGTGAGAGACGCCAAGTCAGAAATACAATTTAACAGGAAAAGAAAAAAATAAAATAGATGCAATAGCACAGAATAAAAACCACAACCAGAGTCAGAATACAGCCTGACACCCCGTGAGTTAGGGTGTAGTAGTGCAGGGGAAGTGCTCTTGTTGAAATAGTGATCTGTAGAAAGGTCTGGGAGTTCTTGTGCTCTGCAAACCTGTGGGTAAGGGCAGCTCTGGCGTTCCAAATCTCAGTTTTTATCTGGGTAGGAAAGGCTTGGCTCCACCCCTGGCTGGAGCATCTCCCATGGGATGATGGAATTTTATCAGTCATGCCCTGGGACTCACTGGCCATGAACAGGAGATATCTCCTGGAGGGAGGATGGGCTGTGGGAAGATAAAGATGATTGCCCAGCTGGTTTAAAGATGGCCCATTAACAGGAGATATCTCCCATGGAGATAAAGATGATTGCCTCACCTGGTTTTTAACAGATTACCCATTAACAGGAGATATCTCACACAGAGATAATAATCACTGCCCCAGCTGGTTTTTAACAGATGACCCATTAACAGGAGATATCTCCTGGAGGAAGGATGGGCTGTGAAAAAGATGAAGTTGATTGCTCCATCTGATTTTAACAGCTGGCCCATTAACAGGAGATATCTCCCACAGAGATAAAGATTATTGCTTCACCTGGTTTAACACCTGGCCCATTAACAGGAGATATCTCCACAGAGACAAGGATCCCTGCCCCAGCTGGTTTAACAGATGCTGATAGAATACAAACTTTTGGGGACATCTTTCCATTGTAACCTAGGGCATGGGTTTATTCCCAGTAGGAAAAAAGTTCAGCATCTCCCTCCTGACCCCTCAGCTCTTTGGAAGGTGTGAACAGAATTCCCTGAATTATTCACACTGGACAAGCTGGCGGCTTGCTGGGAGTACAGAGGAGTGGAAAGGATTTGGGAAGAGGCAACAGGAAAACAATGTCACAGCCACGGGCAGGAATTACTCAGTGTCAGCTCTGGGTCTGTGAGGATGGAGGGAAATGTTCCAGTGGGAAGGGGGGAACAGGTGGGAAATGGAATTCCAGGTTTATCCCCAGGGAAGGAAACCTTGTGCCTGGGACTCAAAGGAAGCTGGAATGGTTTGGGATGGAGGGGATCACAAACCCATCCAGTGCCACCCCCTGCCAGGGGCAGGGACACCTTCCACTATCCCAGCTTGCTCCAGACTCCTTCCAGCCCGGCCTTCAGCACCCCCTCAGCTCCACAGAGCAGAGCTGTGACGGAATTTAATCCATGGAAGCGCTCGGTGTTGGAATTAGAGCTGCCAGTGCTGACCCAGGAATATTAAATTTTAATTTCTGGTGAGTTGCACTGAGTCAAAACCACAAATAAACACTGAGAGAGAAGCTGAGGTCTGGCAGTGCCTGAGATGAGATGGGAGCTGCTGAGGCAGGGCTGCGAGGTGTGTGAGCATCCACTTGGAACAGACGGAATTCTGAGGGAAGGATTTCACTTTGTCACTTCCCATGAGAGCAAAAAAGCGATTATTTAGATGACAAAGAACCTGTCTTCTGGATTTAGAAGATGATTATAGGAGATGTCAGTCTGCCAGAGAAAGAAGTTCCTCCTGGTTTAGAACAAGTTCTTTTTCTTTGACATTTTCCTGAGTTAATTTTTTTGCTTTTAGGGATTTTTTCTTGAGAGGAGCCATCAGTTTACTGACATAAAGACAAAACCTGGGAGCTTTGCAAGGGCTGCAGATAAGCACAGAAATATTCTCAAGGCCAGCTTGGACAGGGTTTGGAGTGCAAGGGGTGGAGCTGGATGGGCTCTAAGGTCCCTTCCATCCCAAGCCATTCCATGATTCCACAATTCCCTGTGTGTTTTCACAAAGGAAACCAAATATTTCTCCTGCTTTTCGCCCATGGGCAGCAGCCCAGCTGTATCCCACAGATTTCCTGCCTTGGCACACGAGGAGTTGCTCCAACTCTTGTCAAGGGATGTTGATGCACCTATAAAATAGTCTGGGCTGGTTTTTAATCCTAGAAAAACCTGGCACAATCCATGACTTTCTGAGATTGGGATTTTATTAGAGATCAAGGAGGAGATAAATAGAATATTCCCTTCTTCTGAAATATTCCAATACAAAATCCACTCTGGCCCAACTCCCCCTTGCAGTGCAGATTTTGCCCTTTCCAAATGGGAATGTCAGGCTCTGCTGTGACTAAAGATGAGTCACACCCCAAACCCCAGCTCTGAGCACTCCAGTGAAATCAGGGCTGGAGTTTGGAGTTTGGCATGGAAACGTTTCCTTGCAGGAGCACACACACATCCTCCTAAAAATCCAAATTAACGTGGAGCAGCCAAACACCAGCATCCCAAATCATCCACCCCCCCTGTTCAGCCAGGTTTAATTGGTTTGCTCTTCTTATTTTTATAATTGGGAACTCCTAACTTTTCCACGTGAATAATTTTGTATGTTTTCCATGAGAATTTCCAATGTTTTGTGAGAATTTCCCACATGTTGCACGTGGATTTCCCACATGTCCCATGTGAATAATTTCCCACATGTTCCATGTGAATTTCCAGTGTTTTATGTGGATTTCCCACATGTTCCATGTGAAATTCCCACACATTCCTTGTGAATTTCCAATGTTTTATGTGAATAATTTCCCACATGTTCCATGTGAATTTCCAATGTTTTATCTGGATTTCCCACATGTTCCACGTGAACAATTTCCTACATGTTCCATGTGGATTTTCCACAGGTTCCATGTGGATTTCCAATGTTTTATGGAAATTTCCCACGTGTTTTATGTGGACTTCCCACATGTTCCATGTGAATTTCCAACCTCAATGGGTGCAGACTCCCTGCCATCCTTAAAGGCACAGAAGTGAGAAATCACACAAAGCCAAAGTCTCCCCCGAAGAGAAGAGAGAGAAGAGAAGAGAAGAGAAGAGAAGAGAAGAGAAGAGAAGAGAAGAGAAGAGAAGAGAAGAGAAGAGAAGAGAAGAGAAGAGAAGAGAAGAGAAGAGAAGAGAAGAGAAGAGAAGAGAAGAGAAGAGAAGAGAAGGAAAAGGAAAAGAGAAAAAGAGAAATCAACCTAAAGCCCCCCAACCCAGCAGACTCCAGTTTGGCTCACAGGCAATTGGACATTCCCTAGGAGGGAAAAAAGGGAAATAAAACTCCCCATCATCGACTCTGAACAGATACCCCACCAAAGAAACCTGCAGCACTTTACACGGAACAGAGATGTGGATGTGCCCGTGCTCCCCAAACACTGCACACAAAAACAAGCCCAAATTAAGCACTAATTAGTCCCTCAGATGCCATTAAATGTGGTGCAAGTCACCACTCTGAACATCCCAGCCGTCCCTGCTCAAACCCTTTTTGCTTTAAACTCTTCCCAGGCTTTGTTCTAAACCAGAACTGCAGCGCTTTGAGCAGAGCCTTTGTCCAGGCCTGGCTCAGCTGATTCTCTGTTGTTTCACTTGTAAGGGAGCCCAGCACGACTGCCTGAGCCTTCCAAGCCGTGCAGAAAAACGAAATACTCCGTGAACTAATTAGGGGAGCAGATGTTTTTAACACCCATGTGCGAGGCTGTGATAACATTTCTACACTAATGGAAACAGCTCTTCCTTCTGCTCCCAAGGTATCCCATATTTTCTGATTCAAGATGTTTCATTAGAACGAAACAGGAGGAATTCTGACCAGAAAAAAAAGTGATTTGTGCTGTTTAGAAAGGAGAGGAAATAAAGAAAATATTTTGATTTTGAGATCAATGCCGTCCATGAGTCATGTCAAATAATCTCAGGTGTTAGTGGGACCTTCTAGTGACAAGTGATGGGCTAATTAGGGCAAAAATCAATCTGTTTCACAGAAAAAGAAATGAAACTCAATTCTGACTTTTCCCAACGAGAGATCTTCGTTTTGGAATTTGCTGTCCAACCCCTAATTGTGACAAGTTCAATTTTTAAAGTGTTGTTTGTGCAGTTCTGCTCCCTTTAAAACAGACTGGCAGAAGCTGCTCAGGAAGCTCCAAGTCCTGAGAATTGTGAGACAGTAAAGTTGGGGCTCTTTAGGTCACTTCCCTATGCTGGAAATGTTATTTTTTTTTTTCCCCTGCATTTTGTGGCTGCTGATCCAAAGGCAAAGAGCAGAAATCATGGAACACTCTCCAGAAGATGCAGGGGAGAAGAATGATCTCTAAGGTCCCTCCCAACCCAAACCATTCTGTGATTAGGAAAACAGAAAACATTGCAAAATAAAAGTTCGAAAGGTTTTGACTGATACAAACCCCCCCCAGCACACAGATTTTATCTCCAGGGAATAAAAAGTTTCTCCCCCTCTGGAAAGGCTCTTCCCACACCGGTACCTGCTGCTGACTGATCATTTTGTCCCTTCCTAGTTGGCTTTGGAACAAACAAACTCATCTGCTCCCAAATGCCACGACAACAACCCCAAACAACCCCGGTGACAGATGCACGTCCCGCTCATTGTTCGCTCGAATTTTAATTAACTGCAGCCCACCCTCCTCCGGCAGATTTATATCCCGATAAACCAGACAAAAGGCTCCTTCTGGAGACGGGAGAGCTCCAGTGTGGATAATTCCAGGCTGATCCCGGCCACGTGTGACCCTGGGATTTCCCTCTCATCACCAGAGCAGCCTCGGGATAAACGAGCTATGAAATGATGGTTTGGGTGGTCAGGCCCTGCTGTCAAGCCCATTCCACAATAATTTCCTCCCGCAGACCTGCTCTGACATAACCCAGGGTGACGTTTGTTCCCCAGTGAATGGGGAAGTCTCAAGCCCTCGGAATTCAGCGCTCTCCAGGCACTGCCAGGGAATTCATCCCACTTCTCTCCTTTTTGTGGGCCTGAAAAGGCAGCTGAGCACCCTCCAGATCACAAAGCATCCACGTGCACCCACTGAGCACCAGTTACTGGGGGAAAAGTGGAATTTCTCCCGGGACACCATTCCCACAGCTCCCACTTGTAGGTAGCGGCTGTTGGGATGCACAAAGGGCTTTCATGGAGTGCGTTAAAAAAGGAATAAATTTTAATTAAGTGCAGTTAAAAAGGGCCCGATTTAAAGCAAGTAGGTCAGCACCTGCTTTGAAAAGCTGCTCTGAATGGAGTCACTGCAGCACTGCTGGAGCTGGGAGCTTTTCATTTGCACTTTCTACCCTGAGCACAGGCCCAGCCTGAGCAGTTCCCTTCAAAATGCAGGAAGCAAAGGAAAAGAACCTAAAACTGACAAAAGAGAAGGGCTGCACTGGGTCTGCAAAAATGGGAGCTTTGTGCTGTCCCTGAGCCAACCCAGCCATGCCCTTTAGGAAAGGTTGATA
This sequence comes from Oenanthe melanoleuca, assembly GCF_029582105.1. Lineage (NCBI taxonomy): Eukaryota > Metazoa > Chordata > Aves > Passeriformes > Muscicapidae > Oenanthe > Oenanthe melanoleuca. Next base: position 758,154 of record NC_079342.1, on the reverse strand, counting down.
ATAATAAATAAAAATGTATTTGGCAGCAGGTGAGTTCTGCTGCCTGGGGATTCTTACAGCAAACATTTCATGGAATCCCAGACTGGTTTGGGTTGGAAAATACCTTAAATCCCATCCAGGGCAGCCACAGTTTCTCTGGGAATTCTGTTCCAGACCTCCCCACCTTCACAGCCAGGAATTCCTTCCCAAATTCCCACCATCCCTGCCCTCTGCCAGTGGGAAGTCACTGCCCCTCGTTCACCTGAGACCAGAGACAGATTTCATTGGTTTCCTTTTAGTTTTAGAAACCCAGCAATAAACCCCAGAATTTGTCAGTGCCACGAATCAGGGTGGAGCAGAGGGGGAAGCAGTCAGTGTGCATCTCAGGAGAAGTCCTCCAGTAATTTATTTTTAGGAACTCTCTCTCTCTCTCTCTCTGCTCTTCACCACAAATTAATCTTAGAGCCAGCACAATGCCAAAGAAAAGCCAAGCAGCAGCCTCCATCCCTGCCCTGCCAGGCAGTGCCCCTCAGCTGGATATAAACAGGCCAGGATTTAAAAAAAAAAAAAAAAAATCACTGGACTGGTTTCAGGGTGGACAGAAAACCCAAAGCTGGGCTTGGAGAAACAACTGGAGTTCCCTAAAATTTCCCAGCCATGGAGTTTATAAGTGAGGACAAAGCCAAAAATACAGCTTGCCACACAAAGGTTTTGTTCCTCCAAGTAGGGAGGTGTCAAAGTTTTCAATCAGCTCCAGAAAATCCATTTTAACCTTTCTAGGACAGAGCAGCAAAACCCTCCTCATGCAAATGCTCTGTGTCCTCTAAATTCAGCATCTGCCTGGGATGGCACCGAACTGCCCCCACTGAGCACTTCTGGGGCACTTTGGGAGGAATTCTGCAGCCTTTGTTCCGACCTGAAGGAAGGCAAAAAAAAAAAAAAAAGAAATAACCCCCAGAATTTCCTTTGGAACTGAAATTCCAGTTGGCTCAGCTGTAGTTTCCAGGCAACCAAATCTCTCCTCGGAGGAGGATGCTCAGGCTGAGCCTTCTGCACCTCCAGAGGACTCTGCCAGGAGCAGCCACCACGGCAAGAGGAGAAGCAGGGACGATGTGGGAAACTGCGACCCTGAAAACGCAGACGGATCTGAGAGGGAAAGGCAGAAATCTGCCCAAAATGCAGCTCGCCCAACCTCCTTTTTTTTTTTTTTTGTTTGTTCCTGCGGGATTTAAGCTCAGCCTTGGCAGCACCAGGCACCCAGAGCCCCTCTCGAGCCAGGACAAGGCAGTGCCTCAGAGCAGGCACAGAAAAAGAATCGCAGATGGCAGCGATGGGTCTATTCAGGGCTGGGGAAGAAAGGCAGCGAGGAAAGCAGCGCTGCCTGAAAGCCCTGCCCGCATCGTCCCCCCGACACTGGCGCTTTGTGCAGAGCCCCGGGGCAGGAACACTCTCAGAAAGGCTTTTAAATCATATTTATAGGGCTGGGGACAATCATATCTGAGAGCATTTGAGAACCAGCCCGGGAGCTGGGGCATTGTGAGCGGTGGTTGTGTCCCAGAAAATCCCGTGGAAGGAGCTGGGATGGCTGGGAAGCAGCCTGACATCAGCTGCCCTCCTGATTTTCCCCCTTTTCCTGAGCACAATGTGGCCCAGGCTCTAATGATGGGTGTGACGTGAGCCAAGAGCCCTGAAAAGAAAATAAAGTCCACCAAGGGTACAAAAGATTGTGCATGACACAACCCAGAGTTCTCCCACGTGAATGTGGGAGGAGGAGCAATTTAACTTCAGAATTATTCACTGCCTGCTCTGCACCGGGTCCCAGAATGTTCAGAGCTCCTCTGACAACACCTAAAAGCAAAAAGTGATTTTTTTTTTTTTTTTCCCCCCTCGGTCTTCAGCTGTAAAAACTCCAAACTTCAGAAAACCCCAACACAAATCAACAATAAAACAAATTATCCAGAACCAAGCCTGGGGGAAAAAAAAATATAAAAAAATCAATCTAACGCTTCACACAGCCAATTTATAAACAATTAAAAGTGTGTGCATATCCTGGAAATGATCCAGCCTGCTTAATTCTGGAGGCAGCAGCAGGAATTCAGCCTCACACCAGTAACCCCAGAACAGCAGAGCACTTCCAGCTTTTCCTCAAGTTTTTATGAGGAAAGGGATAAACCAAGCAGACAGCACGATCAGGTTATCCACTGAAGGTGGGATAAATGATTGAGGAGCTCTTGCTGCAGCAGCAGCTGTGATTAAACACAAAATCCTGAGTTCTGCCCATCCTTGGCTATAAATATCCCTGAACTTGGCCTAAGGAATATTTATTCCTTTTTTTTTTTTTTTTTTTTTTTAATCTTACCAGTCAGCACCTTGTTAACCCATAAGGACTTCACTGATTTGCACTGAAAAACTTCTGGAAGTCAGGATTGCTGAGGTGAAATCCATCCTCTGGGTGTTATCCCGATTTTTGGGATAACATTCCAACCAGCATCATTCCAAGGACACCCTGAGGAAAATCTGTCTCCTCCTCAGAACACCCAACACCAGCCTGGAAATGTGGAATTCACCCTCATGCCTTGCTTGCTTGGAAAAAATATCCCAAAGGCCAAAATTTCCTTTCCAGAATGAACTTTTTAAATTCCTAACCTGCCTGGCAGTTTTTGGGACAAGGTGTGAGCAGGGCAGGGGTCACAGCCAGGCTGTGCATTCCTGGTGCTTCCCAGAGCTCCCAGGGAATATTTTCTGGGATTCTCTGGGGAGCACCAGGAACTGCAGCACAAAATCTGGATGTGCCAGGGTCCTGTTCTGTCAGAACCACGGATTCCTTACAGAACCCAGCACTGATAACAGGGAATTATTTCCCCCCAATTTTTGGATGTCTCACTCACTCTTTGCAAATCCTTTCTCCCCCAGAGCTGGAGTGCAGGTATACAATATATATTACAATATATAAGCATGTAATATAATATATTATTATTCTATTCTATTCTATTCTATTCTATTCTATTCTATTCTATTCTATTCTATTCTATTCTATTCTATTCTAGTCTATTCTATTTCCTTTTAATATCATATGTATCATTATAATATACATACCAATGTATAAGTATGTAATTTAATATATTATTATTCTATTCTATCCTATTCTTTTTAATATAATATATATTATTATAATATACATTACAATATATAAGTATGTAACTTAATATATTATTATTCTATTCTATTCTAATTCTTTTTAATATAATATATATTATTATAATATACATTACAATATAAGTATGTAATTTAATATACTATTATTCTATTCTAATTCGTTTTAATATAATATATATTATTATAGTATACATTACAATATATAAGTATATAATTTATTATTATTCTATTCTATGCTATTCTATTCTACTCTATTCTATCCTATTCTATTATTTTAATATAATATATATTATTATAATATACATTATAATACATAATTATAATACATATTATATATCATTATAATTAGAATTATTATAATATTTTATATATATATATATTTATAGTTATATATAGTTATATATATAGTTATATATAATATAACTAATAATTATCCATAAAACTGCCCAAACATTTTATGTCCCAGGAGCTGCAGCTCCCCAGTCCCACACACCCTTTGGAATATTCCCAACCTAAACAATTCCATGGGTTTGACCCCAGCAAGGCACAGGAATGTCAGTGATAATTCCAATAATTGAAATAATTCTGATCCTGAAGGTTTAAAACCAGCACTGGGTGAGCTGTGTGTGCAGCAGGAAAAGCAGAATTCCTGTGTGTGCAGGGGGAAAAGCAGAATTCTTGTGTGTGCAGGGGGAAAATCAGAATTCCTGTGTGTGCAGCAGGAAAAGCAGAATTCCTGTGTGTGCAGGGGGAAAAGCAGAATTCCTGTGTGTGCAAAAGGAAAATCAGAATTCCTGTGTGTGCAGGAGGAAAATCACAATTCCTGTTTCTGAAAGAGGAAAAGCAGAATTCCTGTGTGTGCAGCAGGAAAATCAGAATTCCTGTTTCTGAAGGAAAATCAGAATTCCTGTGTCTCCAGGAGGAAAATCAGGATCTCTCTCCTGGGTGAGGCACTGGCTACACCCCAATTAAAATCCCTTTAATGCCACGTTTTAAATGTGTAAATGCAATTATCCTCTGCGTGGTTTAATTACATCGTGGTGCCTCTCCTAAAAGGAATTTTAAGAAAGGGTTTTCCTGTTAGTTCAGAGTTTTCTGGCAGAGGGTGTTGGAATTATGGGATGGTTGGGAGGGACATCAAAGCCACCCAGTGCCACCCCTGCCATGGCAGGGACAGCTCCACTGTGCTGGGTGCTCCAGGAATTCTGCTGGATTGGCTGCAGGGGAGAGGCACAGAGGAATTCTCAGGGAATTCCGCAGCTCTGACAAGACTTGAGCCACGATTTAACTTTTGTGCTCCTCAGAAACCCAAGAATGAGCCCAGCTGTGCTGTCTGCTTTGGGAAGGAATCCCAAATCCCTGCACATCCAGGGATATTTCACACCTCTGGATCAGCACACGACGTTTCTCTCTGCTTTCACCTCCAGATCCTCTCTGGGGTTATTCTTTAAAAACCTGGAAGTTTTCACCTGTCTGTGGGAAACTCCATCTCCCTGAAGGAGGGAGGGAACACAGACCTGGAGCCGTTCCTGGAAATCCCTTTGGTCTTTTTTATCCTCTCTTGATAATTTTTAAAAAATTTCTTCTTAAAAAGCGAGAGACCCCCCTGCTCCAGCTCCATTCATTATCCCAGTGCTGCTCCCATCCTGTATTCCAGCAGGGATGAGGGATCCCTGCTCCACACCTCCTTCCTGGACACTTCCATTCCATTATTCCATTATTCCATTATTCCATTATTCCATTAATTATTCCATTATTCCATTATTCCATTATTCCATTATTCCATTATTCCATTATTCCACTATTCCATTATTCCATTATTCCATTATTCCATTATTCCACTATCCCATTCCCACTGGTGATCCACCATGGAATTCCCCATCCCAAATCCAACAATTCCCACCACCAGACCCTTCCCTGGGCTGATGAGGCACCCAGGGGAGCACCTGGAGGTGGGAATTGGGCTTTGGATCTGCCCCTGGGGCTCTGGGATGCTGAGTCCCATTCCACAGATCCCAGAATCATGGAATATTCTGGGATGGGATGGAGCCACAAGGATCACGGAGTGCAGATCCTGGCCCTGCACAGGGAATCCCAAAATCCCACCCTGAGCATCCATCCCTGTCCAAACTCTCCTGGAGCTGCTCTGGCAGCCTCAGGACCATTCCCAGGGGATCTGGGCAGTGCCAGCACCCTCTGGGGGAGGATTTGTCCCCAAAATCCAACCCAAACCTTGGGAACAAGCTGGTTCCGTCCCTGATTTCCACAGGAAAGGATTCATCCCTGATTTCCATAGGAAAGGACTCAACCCCTATTTCCATAGGAAAGGATTCATCCCTGATTTCCATGATTTCCATAGGAAAGGATTCACAAGTCCCTGATTTCCACAGGAAAGGATTCATCCCTGATTTCCATAGGAAAGAATTCATCCCTGATTTCCATGATTTCCACAGGAAAGGATTCATGATTCCCTGATTTCCATAGGAAAGGATTCATCCCTGATTTCCATGATTTGCAGAGGAGAAGATTCATGATTCCATGATTTCCATGTTTTCCATAGAAAAGGACTCCTCCCTGATTTCCATAGGAAAGTATTCATGACTTCCTGATTTCTATAGGAAAGGACTCATCTCTGATTTCCACAGGAAAGGACTAATCCCTGATTTCCATAGGAAAGGATTCACAAGTCCCTGATTTCCACAGGAAAGGATTCATGATTCCCTGATTTCCATTATTTCCAGTGGAGAAGATTCATGATTCCATGATTTCCATGTTTTCCATAGAAAAGGACTCCTCCCTGATTTCCATAGGAAAGTATTCATGACTTCCTGATTTCTATAGGAAAGGACTCATCCCTGATTTCCATGGTTTCCACAGGAAAGGATTCATGATTCCCTGATTTTCATGATTTCCATTGAAAAGGATTCATCCCGATTTCCATAGGAAAGGATTCGTGCATTGCCCACGGAGGGCTGGAGCCATTCCCAGCACCCACATCAGGACACAGGAATTTGGGAATGTGGGATCAGAGGGATCTGGGAATGTGGGACCACAGGGATCACAGGGACCTGGGAATGTGGGATCACAGGGATCTCAGGGATCTGGGAATGTGGGATCACAGGGATCTCAGAGATCTGGGACCACAGGGATCACAGGGATCCTCAGGGATCTGGGAATGTGGGATCACAGGGACCTGGGAATGTGGGATCTCAGGGATCTGGGAATGTGGGATCACAGGGACCTGGGAATGTGGGATCTCAGGGATCTAGGAATGTGGGATCACAGGGATCTGGGAATGTGGGATCACAGGGACCTGGGAATGTGGGGTCACAGGAACCTCAGGGATCTGGGAATGTGGGACCACAGGGATCTGGGAATGTGGGATCTCAGGGATCACAGGGATCTGGGAATGTGGGATCAGGGATCTGGGAATGTGGGATCTCAGGGATCTGGGAATGTAGGATCACAGGGATCTCAGGGATCTGGGAATGTGGGATCACAGGGATCTCAGGGATCTGGGAATGTGGGATCTCAGGGACTGGGAATGTGGGATCACAGGGATCACAGGGACCTGGGAATGTGGGATCACAGGGATCACAGGGATCTGGGAATGTGGGATCACAGGGATCAGAGGGATCTGGGAATGTGGGATCACAGGGATCTGGGAATGTGGGATCTCAGGGATCTGGGAATGTGGGATCACAGGGATCTGGGAATGTGGGATCACAGGGATCTGGGAATGTGGGATCACAGGGATCTGGGAATGTGGGATCTCAGGGATCTCAGGGATCTGGGAATGTGGGACCACAGGGATCTCAGGGATCTGGGAATGTGGGACCTCAGGGACCTCAGGGACTCTCCAGGAATATCAGGCTCCCCTCGCAGGGAGTGCAGGGATTCACCCTCACTCTGACCTGGTTCCAAGAGAATGGGGAGAGATTTGAATTTGCTCCAGGACCCAGGGAGTGGCTCCAGAGCACAGGGATGGTGGGATTTGGGCAGGAATTGTTCCCTGGGAGGGTGGGGAGGGACTGGGCTGGGAATTCCAGCAGCTCCCTCCAGCCCAAACCATTCCCTGATCTCTGATCCCACTTTGCTCCTGCTCAGGTTGAACATTTTCCTTTCAGATCCTCCCCAGAGTCCGACACCTCCAACACCCTCATTCCCTCCTCCCACCCTCAATTCCCCAGAACAAGGATCCCAGAACCCCAGACTGGTTTGGATTGGGAAGGATCTTTAATCCCAAATCCTGCCCAGCTCCACTCAGAGCTGAAAAACTTTTTACTTTCCTCACACCAAGTTCCCCCCAGAGGAAATTCCTGCACAAAAAAAAACCCTGGAATGGCACTGATGTCCCAGGATGCTGCCCACAAATTGGGAAGTGCTTAGAAATAAATAAATAAATAAATAAATAAATAAATAAATAAATAAATACTTAAATAAATAATAAAAAATAATAAAAATTAAAAAGCAAACTACAAAATCCCAGCCAAATACCTGCAATTTATAATTATTTGCTTCCATACTGAAATATCTCTATTTATGTTTTCTGTGGTTTTTTATATTTGTGTGTTTGCATAAGGAAATGTCCCTGGATTTGGGATATTAAGCTGTATTTGCTTGTTTACATATTTAAATTTCTGTGTGCTTTGGGTGTTTATGTATTTATATATCTGTGCTTGGATTAATAAATGTATGTATTTACTAGTACATGAGGTATTTATAAATGTCTGTTTATATTTATACAAATGTATATTACATCATTATAGTTATTTATTTAGATAAATCATATACTTAGTCATATTTACAGTTATAATATGTAGTTAACATTTTTTTTGTAAAAAAATTCACCTTTTAGCTAAAAAAAATTGGGAGAATGTTTTATGCAACTGAGTCCCTTCAGAATTAAAAGGGGGATATATTTTAACATAAATATATTTTAAAATATATTTTAACATAAATATAATTTTTAATTTTATAATATTATTTTTATATATTATAATGTATTTGTATTGTATTATATATAAAATATAATATATAGTAATATACTATAATTACTATACTATACTATAAAATAATTAATATAATATAATGAGTATAATATAATAAGTATAATATAATAAATATGATATAATATAATATAATATAATATAATATAATATAATATAATATAATATAATATAATATAATAGTTATTTAAAGCAAACATATTTTAAAATACAATAATTTAATATCCATTTTCACAGTAAAAATATTATTTTTCAAGTCTGAAATTCCCTTCCTGTGCATCCTCCATACCTAACTGGGAATGACAGTAATGGGAATTACAGGATCCCTTTTTTAGGAGCAGAATGAACCTTTTCACTGCTTTATTTGCTGGGTTTTACCCTCTGGTGACAACAACTCTCTTGTCACAAAGGAGATTTTTTACAAAATGCAGGGAAAGACATTTCTCCCCCCCAAAAAAATGGATTTTTTTTTTTTTTTTTTTCCCTCCATCTCTTTCTGTGCTACAGATTTGCACCAACAGAAATGCTGGGAATTTAGGGATTCCAGAAGAGGCTGGAATTTAGGAGGGATTTGGTTTTAGGGATACCAGGAGAGGTTGGATTTTAAGAATACAGGAAAGATTTGATTTTAAGGATAACAGGAGAGGTTGGATTTTAGGAATTCCAGGAGAGGTTGGATTTTAGGAATTCCAGGAGAGGTTGGATTTTTGGGATGTGGAAGTCCCAAAGTCTCCCTGTCAGTCCCTCTCATCCAGGATCCTCCCAGGGAGCTTTCCCAGCACTGGGATTCATCAGTTCCTGGGAATAATGGAATTCTTTCCTCAATTCCCCAGAATAATGGAATTCCTTCTTCAATTCCCTGGAATAATGGAATTCCATCCTCAATTCCCCAGAATAATGGAATTCCTTCTTCAATTCCCTGGAATAATGGAATTCCATCCTCAATTCCTGGGAATAATGGAATTCCTTCCTCAATTCCCCAGAATAATGGAATTCCCACCTCAATTCCTGGGAATAATGGAATTCCTTCTTCAATTCCTGGGAATAATGGAATTCCCTCCTCAATTCCTGGGAATAATGGAATTTCTTCCTCAATTCCCCAGAATAATGGAATTCCTTCATCAATTCCCCAGAATAATGGAATTCTTCCCTCAATTCCTCAGAATAATGGAATTCATCCTCAATTCCTGGGAATAATGGAATTCCTTCTTCAATTCCTGGGAATAATGGAATTCCATCCTCAATTCCTGGGAATAATGGAATTCCCACCTCAATTCCTGGGAATAATGGAATTCCCTCCTCAATTCCTGGGAATAATGGAATTCCTTCCTCAATTCCTCAAAATAATGGAATTCCTTCCTCAATTCTTCACCTTCTCCCTCCATCCCAAACCAAACCAAGACACAAATCCTCATTTCTGACCAAATTCCTCCAACAAGAACCCGACAGAACTTTCTGTTTTTCCAGCCAGGAAAGAAAAGATGCAGCTCCTGGTTAAATATTAAATTCCTGGTTTGTTTGCATTCCTGGAGTGGTTCAGGCTGGGATCATCCCAAGGCTGGGATGTGTTCCTGTCACAAGGGGTTTCACTCCAACTTCCCAATGGACAGCACAAGAATTTTTGGGGTTTTTTGCCTGGGATTTCCTGGTTTTGGCAGGAATTCCCAAGGCACTCAATGCTCTCCTTTCCAAGCTCAGTGATTCCCTGATTCCCTGATTTTGGCAGGAGTTCCCAAGGCACTCAATGCTCTCTTTTCCAAGCTCACTGATTCCATGATTCCCTGATTTTGGCAGGAATTCCCAAGGCACTCAATGCTCTCCAAGCTCAGTGATTCCCTGATTTTGGCAGGAATTCCCAAGGCACTCAATGCTCTCCAAGCTCAGTGATTCCCTGATTCCCTGATTTTGGCAGGAATTCCCAAGGCACTCAATGCTCTCCAAGCTCAGTGATCTGTGATTCCCTGGAACACCCAGCTGAGTTCCCTCACAGACACACAACTCCTGATCCCAAACAACATTAAAATTTCTGTTTCCCTCATTCCTGTGCAGTTCCCTTTCCTCCTGCTGTCACCACAGATCCATCCCCTCCAAACCCCTGTCCAGCAAATAACACCCAGCACTTTGTCCAGAAAATCCAAAGGGTTGTGATCCTGAATATTTCAAAGCCAGGAGCACCACAGCAGATAAAGGTGAGTTTTAGAGGCAGTGGGAATTGTTTGGAGCAGAGGTTTGTGTTTTACAGCCCAGCTGGGCTCTCTGCCAGGAGGGATTCCCCAGTTCCTGCTCACAGCTCAGTGCCCAGCACAAACCCAGCACCTGAGCATCCCAAAATCAGGTTTCACCTCAGCTCCTTGCTAAAGCTGAACAGCAAAACTTGAACTGGAATCTAAAAAGGTTAAACTAAACCAGACCAAACTTGCATTGCATTTAACCACAATATTTATCTTTAGTTATCCAGTTATCTCCACTGGATTTGGGAATAAAGGGTCCAGGATTGGCTCCTCTTTGGGCAAAGAATAAATAAATAATCCTTTCTTTCCCCCCTCACTTTGCTTCCTGGAGGAATCTCCTTTATCCCAAGAAATCCCAACAATTTCAGTGCAGGGACTCATTTCTGTGAGGCTGGAGTCTGTCCCTCCTCCCTCCCCTTGTTCTCAGCTCTGCAGCTCCAAATTCAAGGTAAAATGAGCACATTTCCCTTCCCCTGACTCCATCCCACAAATTGTTCTGGTGTGAAACATCCCCTCAGCCCCACCAGAGCCCCAAAATGCCCCCAGGAAACCCCCTGGGCTGGGGGTTGAATAAACTCCTGATCCTGCTCCTTCAGCACAGCTCATGGAATTCAGGAGAAATTCATGGAATTCAGTGAAAGGACAGCTTGGAATTCAGGGGGGATTCTGCCCTGCACCTCCAAATCCCTGAGAGGTTTTCCAGGAGTCACTGGTCTAAGAGAAATCCAATTAAATGAACCCAGAGCAGCAGCTTTGCATCATTTTCCTCCAGATTTCCTCCAGGTATCTGAGGAGAGGCAGCAAATCCTGCCCTGGTGCATCAGAGCACCCTGAGCAGCACTGGGGATGTCTCTGCTTTTCTTCAAATAAATTTCCTTCTTCTGCAGCTGGGCAAGTGTGAGTTCCCCCAGTGCAAGGTGCACCACCAGCCCCCCAAAAATCACTTTATTCCAGTTATTTAGAGGCACAGAAGTTGTATTTCCCAGCAATGGTTTTCCTGACAGCTAAATTGCCAAAAAAAGTTCCCAGCTCACAGCTGAGTTTGGGTGAATTATTTCTCCTGTAAAGAAGCAAACAGGCTTGCACTGACTCTGGCTGTGTAAATTTGTGATTAATGTTTCTTTTCTCTGTGGCTCCATGAGATATTGTCCCTTTCCACTGCTGTATCCTGATTTATGGGGTGTTAGATCATCCCTGGAAAAGCCTGGGGTGGTTTCCAGCTCACAAAAGCCACCCTGGCTGGGCTCCCACACCAGCTGGGAGCAGTTTCCCAGTTTTTCAGGAGTTTCCCTGATCCCAAAGAGGATTTGGGAGGGTTCAGGCCAAAAGGTGATCACTGCCAGGATTTTGGGAAAAAATCTAAAAATAAAATTAACTGATCACTTATTGGAGCAGTGAAAATATTGGTGTGTCTTTGATGGTTCTGACACTGGATTAATGAGAATTTATGGGAATTTCTGGTTTGTTTTTTTCAGCAAGAACCACCAGGACAGTGTTCTCTGCAAATCCTTATTTTCCATATTGCTTTTTTCCCAAAAATCTTTGGGATTGTGTCTGCAGCCTGTGTGCTCTACGACAAGGACTAAGCTCCAATAAAATAACTTTTGTGACAAACTGCACTTCCTTGGCCAAGGGAATTAATTCCAGGCAGGAATTAGAGGAGAAAATGGGATAAGAGGAGCAGCTCTGGGAGCCTGACACTGATCCTGCAGGCTGGGATGGAATCAGCAGCACACAGCAGGATTTAGGGAATTACAGCAGATAATCCAATTAATCCCAGTCCACCTGTGCCTCCCAAGCTGCTGGGATTGGTGGGTCAGGATCCCGGAGCTGCTCCTCACACTGGGATGGGTGGGATGGAATTCCAGGGAATCCCTGGAGTGTCCCAGGTCCCTCTGAACCCAACCAGAACTGGAATTGGAGTTCAGGGAGAGCCAGAGGGAATGCTGAGCTGCAGAGGGGCTTGGGGCAGCAGGGAGGAATCTCTGTTGGGACACCTGGAATGAAATAAAAAAATAAAATAAAATAAAATAAAATAAAATAAAATAAAATAAAATAAAATAAAATAAAATAAAATATAAAATAAAATAAATAAAAATAAAATAAAATAAAATAAAATAAAATAAAATAAAATAAAATATAAAATAAAAATAAAAATAAAATAAAATATAAAATAAAATAAAATAAAATAAAATAAAATAAAGTAAAATAAAATAAAATAAAATAAAATAAAATAAAATAAAAATAAAAATAAATAAAATAAAATAAAATAAAATAAAATAAAAATAAAAATAAATAAAATAAAATAAAATAAATAAAAAAATTTAAAAAATAAAAAAATAAAATAAATAAAATAAAATAATAAAAAATAAAAAAATACAATACAATACAATACAATAAAATAAAATAAAATAAAATAAAATAAAATAAAATACAATAAAATAAAATAAAATAAAATAAAATAAAATAAGCAGAGGCAGAGCTGGCCCTGCCCCAGCAGAGGAGGAGGCAGGGCTTTTCCCTCAGCAGCAGCAGCACAAACCCAGATTTTGGGATAAAAACCCCGTTTTGCACAGCTCAGCCTCGTGAAGGGACCTTGTTCCTAAAGGAGCTGCAGGAGGAGCTCGGGTGAGGTTTGGCACAGGACAGAGGACAGGGGTCCCTCATTATCCCACAGAGCATAAAACACACCCAGAGAGCTGGAAAGGAGTGAGAATATCCCAAATATCCCAAATATCCCAAATAAATATCCCAAATATCCCAAATGAATATCCCAAATGAATATCCCAAATAAACATCCCAAGTAAATATCCCAAATATTCCAAATAAATATCCCAAATAAATATCCCAAATATCCCAAGTAAATATCCCAAATAAATATCCCAAATAAATATCCCAAGTATCCCAAATGAATATCCCAAATATGCCAAGTAAATATCCCAAATATTCCAAGTAAATATACCAAATATCCCAAATATATATCCCAAATAAATATCCCAAATACCCCAAATAAATATCCCATATATCCCAAATAAGTATCCCAAATGTCCCAAATATCCCAAATGTCCCAAATATTCCAAATAAATACCCCAAATAAATACCCCAAATAAATACCCCAAATAAATACCCCAAATATCCCAAATAAATATCCCAAATATTCCAAATAAATATCCCAAATATCCCAAGTAAATATCCCAAATAAATATCCGAAATATCCCAAGTAAATATCCCAAATAAATATCCCAAATAAATATCCCAAATAAATATCTCAAATAAATATCCCAAATATCCCAAATGAATATCCCAAATATGCCAAGTAAATATCCCAAATATTCCAAGTAAATATACCAAATATCCCAAATATATATCCCAAATAAATATCCCAAATACCCCAAATAAATATCCCATATATCCCAAATAAATATCCCAAATAAATAAATATCCCAAATGTCCCAAATAAATATCCCAAATAAATATCCCAAATAAATACCCCAAATAAATACCCCAAATAAATATCCCAAACATCCTGGCTGTGCTCTGGGCCTGCTCCCTTCCCTCCAATCCCTTTTAATTCCACGTTTCTCCCTCCCAGGAGCTGCTGACGCATCCCCAACCTTTTTCTTGGAGATTCATCAGCTAAAATAGATCCCACATACAAGAATAGGAAGTTTAATGAATTCACACTCCTGTGATGTAACAAGTTAAATTAAAAGCCCTGGGAGGTTTAATAACAAGCCTTTTATGGAGATTTCGTTTTTCCTGCAGGAAAACTTCCTCCTGCCAGGAGGATTTTTATAAAAGCTGAAACTGGGAACCATCTCCAGGAGCAAAGCCTTTCAGGGACAGCTGCCCCAGCGTTTCTTCTGCAATTTTTGGGATTTTTACATCACCAAATCTTGGAGGTGATCCCAAACCCAGATGGAGAATGGACAGGAAATCCCCCAGGTCTGACCATTCTCCATGGAGAAATTCCTCCATGGGAAACTCCAGTTTAGGGTGGAAAGTCTCAGGAGATGGGAAACAACCAGCCCTGGGTTTAACCCTCCCCCAAAACTGAGCACAGACATTTGCAAGGGTCACCCTGACCAGACTGCAAAGGGAAAAAATCCAAAACAATTTAAAGGGAAGTGCCTGGTGATGCCAAAAAAACCCCAAACCCAACTGCCCGAGCACGCAGGCTGTGAAATATTTAAAATATTTGTTAAAATTTCGAATATTCGGTGCTTGCAGCCAAATCCCACCTGGGGTTATCCCAAATCCTTCCAGGGCACCAACGCTGGCTGTGATCCCTGGCTCAGTGTTTCTAAAGACAAAGAAATGCAAATTTTTGTCCTCCCAGAAACCACCGAGCTGAGGGCAAACGGTCAGAGGAGCTTTTGGAGAATTTTGCTGGTGATGTTAAATCTAAAATGTGGGTTTTAAGGTCTCCCAGCTGTGGCTGCCCCTGGAGCAGCCTGGGGTAGGGGAAGGGTCCCTGCCATGGCAGGGGTGGGATGGGATGAGTTTTAAAAAAAACCAGTCTGGGATTGCAGGAAAAGCTGCTCTAGAACAAGGTCAAAGGGAGCACGTGGGAGAGAAATCCCAATATTTGCTCTTTGCCATCACTTCTCCCCACATTTATATTACAGATTATTTATTTTATCGATTAAACTGCAGAAACAGGAGGGGAAAAAAAAAAAAAAAAAAAAAGCCACATGCATGTAAAAATGGAAATATGTGTGCTGGCCCCACAGCCCTGCACCTGGCACGGGCAGCCCTGGCACTCCTGGATTGATGCTCTGCCTGCTGCTCCCGGCGTGGAAACTCTGCTGAAGACACTCAAACCATCCATCAGCACCTGGCAAAGCCCCCGGGGGCGCTGCCACCTTTATTTAATCACTCCCAGGAGCTGCTGCTGTCTCATCCTCGGGCTCTGCTGCTCCGGGCACCGTCCCAGGTGAAATGGAGCTGCAAACGTGAGCAGCAGGAGCCTGGCTCAGGGAACAGGGAAATCTGAGATCTGCTCCCGAGGAAAACACCTGCAGGGCACCTGTCCCCTCCTGCCCCGGGCCACCCAGCACCTCCCAGGGACCAGCACGGGAGCAGATTTTGGTTTTTGGCTGCTTCCACCCAATAATTTTATTGCCTGAAATAAGCTGGTCCTCTAAAAAGTGAAATAATTGTTCTCCTCAGTGCATTCCTTCCAGAACTGCTCTTCAGTTTCTGCAGCACTTTAATAAATAAATAAATAAATAAAATATATATATATATACACACAAATTATAGGGCCTTCAGGTGCTGGTGGTCAAGGGTCAGGAAATGGTTCAATGTGCATCATTTCACCCCAGTGCAGACAGCCCTTAAGCCAGGAAAAATAGAAATGATCTTAAAGTGCTCTCATGTCTGTAAAGGTTTGGAATCTGCAGCAAATCTGAGCTGCCCCCAAGCCTGGGGTTCTGCACTTTCCAGGCATGATGAGAAAATCATAAAAAGTGAGCAGAGCTTGACACAAATATTCTGATGGTTTTTCTCTGTACTGTGTGTATCAAAGTGTGAAAACATCTAGGTAAAAAATGTATTTGTGTTGGACTCTGAAACTTTATTTCAGGGTTCCTTGGAAAAGGATTCTCCTTTCACTCCCTGGAGTTGTCTGAAGCTGTTTAAAATTAAGGTTTTTTTAATTTATTAATCACTTTAATTTGTAATCACTTTGGCTGTGAATCACAGGACTGTGGGATGCTCTGGGGTGGACTCCACAGATTTTTGGGGTGTTTCCCCCTTTCTGGGATTCCCACTTGGATTTTGTGGGATGTGCAGCACAGGGACAGGAGCTGGGCTCAATAATGCTGGAGGTTCCTTCCCACTCAGCACATTCTGGGATTCTGTGAAAGAATTAATTTAATTTATTTGATTTAATTCCAAGCCCCAAAGCTCCATCCCAAATTCCCAATTTACCTGCACAGAACAAACCACTTTCTGTGCCCTTCACCCACTGAACCTCACCCCAAGCAAACCTGTTTTTGGCTCCTCTTGTTGACAAATAAATCACAAACACACCAGCAGCTGAAACCCCACCAAATTCCAAAAACCCTGCTCCAGGAAATCAATTACAAAACCATTACAGCTCTTCCAGGAAACCTGGATTTCTTTCCTGGCTTGCTTCCTCACAGCAACTTTAATCACAAAGCCCTCATCTCCACCACAATGCCATGATGCAGTTTGCTAATTAGCTTTTCCCACTCCTTAATTAAGAAGAAGTGTTCATGTTGTATCTGCAGTTAAATGGTGGCAGCACTCACCACTCTGCTTTATTTCTATCTCAACATCCGTTTGCTTTATTTTCTATTTATTTTGTTTTTACTCTAGTTTCAAACTCCTGGTTTGATGAGCAGCTCCAGAGGAAATTTGGGAAGGTTTTTTAAGATAAATATGGATGAGCCTCTGAACAGAGCACTGATTCCCTCAAGAGCTGCCACAGGTCCAGCACCCTCCTGCCCTGCCCTGGGATCCAGGGAATGACCCAAATTCAATTATGAGGACACCAAGGATGGGATTTGACCTTCTGGATATTCCAGAGAGCAAAAAAAAAAAAAAATTCTGTGGGGTAGCTGAGAGTCAGATCTGCTGCATCTGGTCAGAAAGGAATGAAATGAGGCTGAGTAAAAAGCAGATGGGTTTGATGTGGGGCTGAGCTGCCCAGGGTTTCTTAGGAAACAATCACTGGAAATTAGAATTCACAGCTGACAACAGGTGCCCAAATATGAAAAGCTTTTCCCAGCCCAGTCCCAGGCACTCTCTGTGTCCCTGTGGCTCCTGCACTTCCCTCTCTGGGATGGTGGTTCAGGAATTCACATTTCCCCAGCCCCAGGCTGAGCTGACTCCAGTGAGGTTTTCCCTGCCCTCACCCCATGGATGAGGCTCCAGAGGAGACAAATCCTGAGGAGCAGCATCCCAGAATTCCTGAGAAAAATCCCTCCAAGGTCACCAAATCCCAGAGCACTCAGTGCCACATCCAGGAGTTCCTTGGACACCTCCAGGGATGGGGACCCCAAATTTCCCTGGAATGCCACTCTCCTGCCTCCTTATTTTGTATTTCCCACAAAATCAGTTGGATTAGAGAAAAACTGGAGGAGGAAACCAGTCAGAGAACTCTGTGTGTGGATTTTCCCAGCCCTCCCCACGGACACAGAGCGACCTTGGGGGTGAGGTTGATCCAAAGTCACCACTGCAAACCCGAGATGTCTTGGGCAGGGATGAAATCCAGGCTGACACTTTGCCTCACACCTGCTGGTGCTGAATCTGGCCCCCCAAAATAGCAGCTCTGATGAAAGGCAGCTCCTGCAGCTCCATTTTTCACTTGCCCAAGTTCCCACATGGTTGTCATCACAACTGGGAACGTTCATCCAGCAGAGTGAGAATGACACCCTGTTAAAAAACCCTTTTCCTGGCAGGATGGAGACAAGGACAGCACAGAAAATGCACAGAAATCCTGATTTAAGGGGTTTTTGTGCCTGTGCTCCCAGTTTTCAGCGTGGCCTCTTTGCCAGGTATTTCTGCAGGAAATGAGATTTCAAAAGGTATTTCAAAAATACCTCTCCCAGGTATTTCAGGAATCCTGAAAAGTGGCTTTGCTAGGAAAAAAAAAAAAAAAAATCCTGAGAAAATGCTGCAGCATCTGCAGCCATGGATGAACAAATGAAGAAAAAAAACCTGTTCTGTGATCCCAAGAATTCCTCCAGACACAGGTGCACTCACTGAGCTGGTGCTCCAGGCTCACCTTTCCCAGGAACCTCACTCCTCCCTGCTCCTCCACGGGCATCACAAAGCCCCAGAGGATTTGGGAGTGAAGCCATGGGGCAGGAACAGCCCGTGCAGCCATGAGAATTCCTGGCCAAAATCCCCTGGGAGGCAACTCCAGCCCTCTGTTCCCTGGGTCTGCAGCCAGCCTCTCCCAGAGCTCCTGGGCTCCCAAAATGGCACAATGCCCCTGGTGCCATCCCAGCCTTTCCACAATTCCTGCTGCCAGCAGGGCTGGGAGGGGCAGATCCCAGCCAGGGGATGCACAATTCCAGCAGAAACAGCAGCTGGATGATCCCAGGTAACCTCACCTGGCAGCAGGTGAGGAAAAGCATCCCCCACCTCCTGGGCAGCTCAGTGCCAGGAGAAGAAGAAATCCCACTGGGAATTTCTGGTTCCCATTCCAGCCTGGAGAGCAGCAGGAAGATCAAACTGCATTAGTACTGCAGGAGAAAGCACTGATGGATTTAGGGGGGGAAAAAAAATCCCTCTCCATATAAGGGCTGTGAACATTTTCCCACTTAAGACAACGTGTGGGATCATATTCACAGACACAGAAATATGTTCTGTTCCCCAACACCCACGGGCCTGGAACACCGGGCTGAAGTGCTGGCAGGAATCAGAACCATTTGTTAAGTACAAAAAATGTCTCACATAATTAGGGAACTGCTGAAAGCCACCAATTTAGTGCTCAGGCTGGAAAATGTAGGAATGTTTCTTGGAACAACAGGCAGAGCTGCCTCGATGCTGCACACAGCAAATACCTGGGGTGAGATCAAAGTGCAGCAAAATCCCAGCACCTCCAGGAGGGTAGAACCAGCTGGGAGGGGACCAAAATCCTGATTTAAATGATGATCTCAGCCTCATCCCTCCATTCCCAGCACGGCTCCACCACCATCCCAGTCTGTCCCTGTGTCCAGACTGGCCAAAAGCGTCTCCCAGACGTGTCCCAGGGCTGAGGAACCCCAAAGGTCAGCCCTGGAGGGGCAGCAGAACCCGTGGGGGTGTCTGGGTTTTGTGTGCTTGGGAAAAAAGCAAGAAAAGCAGAGATTGGTGGGGTGGGTCTGGGCAGGGCTGGGGACAGAGCTCCTGGCAGCCACAGCTCAGCTCCTCAGCCCCCAAAGCCACCAGAGGCCCCCTGCCCACAGCCCTGTCCCCTCCTGGCACAGCTCAGCCCCCAGAAGGGTTTGTCACCACCACAGCCACCAAGGTCTGTTCCCCCAAAGCCACCAAGGTGTGTCCCCAGAGCTGTGTCCACTCCTGGCAGAAGCTTTTCCACCCTCAGAAGGGTTTGTAACCACCAAAGCCACCACTGCCTCCACAAAGCCACCAAGGTGTGTCACCCTAAAGCCACCAAGGACCCCCTGCCCACAGCTCTGTCCCCTCCTGCCAGCATCTCCTCAACCCTCAGAAGGGTTTGTCACCACCAAAGCCACCAGGGCTTGTCCCTCCCAAAGCCACCAAGGTGTGTCCCCTAGAGCCATGTCCCCTCCTGGCACAGCTCCTCGACCCCCAGAAGGGTTTGTCACCACCAAAGCCACCAGTGTCTCCACAAAGCCACCAAGGTTTGTCCCTCCCAAAGCCACCAAGGTTTGTCTCTCCCAAGCTCTTTCCCCTTCTACCAGCAGCTCCTCGACCCCCAGAAGGATTTGTCCCCCCCAAAAGCCACCAAGGTTTGTCACTCCCAAATCCTCAAGGTCTGTTTCCCCAAAACCCCCAAGCTGTGTACCCTAGAGCTGTGTCCCCTCCTGGCACAGCTCCTCAACCCCAGAAGGGTTTGTCCCTCCCAAAGCCACCAAGGTTTGTTCTCCCCCAAAGCCATTATTGTCCCTCCCAAAGCCACCAAGATTTGTCACCCACAAATCCCCCAAGCTGTGTCCCCAGAGCCGTGTCCCCTCCTGGCACAGCTCCTCACCCCCTAGAAGGGTTTGTCTCCCCAAATCCCCCAAGGTCTGTCCCCCTGAGCCGTGTCCCCTCCCGGCACAGCTCCTCACCCCCAGAAGGGTTTGTCTCCCCAAATCCCCCAAGCTGTGTCTCCCCAAATCCCCCTAGGTGTCCCCCTGAGCCCTGTCCCCTCCCGGCACATCTCCTCACCCCCCCGAAGGTCTCGCCCCCCCCCAGCCCCCCCTGCCCGTCCCCGCGGTGTCCCCGCGGTGTCCCCGCCGTGTCCCCCTGCCCGTCCCCGCGGTGTCCCCGCCGTGTCCCCCTGCCCGTCCCCGCCGTGTCCCCGCCGTGTCCCCCTGCCCCCGCCAGCACCTCTGCAGAGCAGGGACGGGTTCTGCAGCAGGGACACCCAGCGCCGCCGCCGGCCCCGCTCGCGGCTCCTGCCGTGGCTCGGGGTGAGGCTGAATCCGCTGCCCCGGCGCGTTCCCCGCGGGGGGAATTCGGGAATTCCGCCGTGCCCGTGCCCGTGCCCGTGCCATGCCATCCCTCAGGCCGCCGCAGCGAAAATGGCAAAGCCACCGGGGAAAAAAAAAAAAAAAAATGAAATAAAGTGCCCAGCAAAGCGGTGCTGTGGAACAATCCAGGGCCGAGCCGGTCCGAGGGAGCCGAAGCGTTTAAATCCCGCTGGATCCAGGGCCGGGCTGGGTGCCCGCAGCTCCGCTGGCACAGCGGGGGATGCTCTCCCTGTCCCACGGGGACGATTCCCGAGCTGCCCAAAGGCTCCTCAATCCCGGATTTTATCCCGCTTTCCTTCAGTGCCGAGCATCCGAGACCTCCCAAGGACGTTTTCACATCTCCAGCATCCCTGGAGCAGGAGCGGTGCCTGGCAATTCACGTGACGCGGAGCCCAGCGTTGGATTCCCAGCCATGGGAATGTGCTCGGCACTCCCAGTCCCACCGGCTGCTCCCTAATCCCGGCTGCCAAAAACTCTGCTGCTCTCCTCCACCCGGCTCACGCAAATTCGGATTATTTCTGCCCACTGGCCACTGGTTCCTAGCTTAGAAAAGGTGAAATTTGCTCTTCACAGATTCTCTTGGCTCCAACTCTTATTTCCAAATTTTTTCCCCAGCAAAATATTCGGGAGATATATAAAAAAGAAAAAAAAAAATAGGAAAAAAAAAAAAAAAAAAAAAAGAAAAAGAAGCACCGTTTTCCTCCGATGAGCTTAAACTCCTGTAGCTCTAAAGTCATTCACGCCGGATCCAAGGGAGCTAAAGGATGAGCAGTGTTCTCCTCCTTACAATAAAAAGGAGCCTTCCTGAGCTTACAGCTTCTTTTCTTCTTTATTCACCAGAACCTGATCCATTAACACGGCATTTGCTCCCCCTCCCCGGAGCGCCGGGATTTACGGCTCCTTTCTTTCCCTAATTCTGCGCTGGGCTCCAGCCGCGGCAGCAGCAGCGTCTCCCCGGGGCTGTCAGAGCTCTCCAGCCTCATTCCCAGCTGCTTCCAGCCATCCCTGCTCATCCCTCCACCTTCCTCCCTTCCCCAACTTCTCCGCAGCTCGCACCAGGAGGGGCGGCTCTGCCCAGTCAAACACGGAGGATTTCTCTGCTCTCGACAAATTGCTGCATTCCCAGGGAAAAAAAAAAAAAAAAAAAAAAAAAAAAAAAAAAAAAAAAAAAAAAAGAACCAGCCCCGAGTTCTGCAAGCCTTGTCCTAGGATTTGATGCAATCTGCAAATGAGAGCCTACGGAAACCACGCTAAAATTAGAGGGAGCTGAGATGAAAACCAAGGACACATCGTGGCTCTTGGAAATCTTTAAACAGGGCTTGGTACCACCTCGAGGAGCTCGGGCTGTGCTGGGCTCGCATCCTCCGAGATCCTAAATTGGGATCCTCGAGTGGCCCTGGATGTTCCCGGGCACTCTGGGGGTGCTGGGGTGGGTTCCCTCTGATCAGCCCGGTGGATTCACACCCTGGAGGGAGCAGCTCCTCCCCGCCCGCTCCCAGAATGTCCCCAGCCCGTTGCCAGGTGGGGACAGCCGGAATGGGCAGCCCTGGAGCACGGCCGGGCTGCTGAGCAGCTCCAGGGATGGAGCCCCTGCTCCCCCCCGGGCAGCAGAATTCCGGGAGGACACAATTCCCTGAATGCCCGGGAGGATAAAATCCACCATTTCTGAAGCCCTGCCGTCCATCAGGGTCCTGTCCCCGTCCCCAGGTTTGCCAAGGCAGCCCCAGGGGGTGGTGCTGGCCCAGGGCACAGACTCTGGGGCTGCCACCCTCAGCCCCAGCCTGTCCTGGCTCGGATTCCCACGTCCTGCCGTGTTTGGGATCCCTGGAGTCTCTGCTTTTCTCCCAGCAAAGCCTCGTCCAGATGCAAAGACCTCAGAGGTGATTAATCTGAATTTTGGGGGCTCTAATGCTTCTGCTGCCTTGAAATGTTCCAGAGACAGCGGCCAAGCTTCCTCCTAGAATCCTTTTTGTGTGATTTTAAACTTTATTTTTTAATGCATTGTTGGAAGCACTGACAAATTCCTGCAGGTGCAGGGAGTGGGGAATTTGCTGCTTCCCAGGGATTCCAGCCCAGCCCTCTGCAGCCTTTGCTCCTCAGATCCACCAGGCACCCAGGAACGGGTTTGTTACTCCAGCAACTGCAAAAGTCGGTGCAACCTAACCCCCCCTTTTTGGGGATTTCACTTGGGCCGTGTTACAGAAGCACAGAGCAAAGCTCCTCCTCCGTGAGGTAATTAAAAAATAAAACCGCTGCTTTATGCAAGGAAAAGTTTTACAGATGGGATACAGGCCAAGGTTAAAGCTCACAGGGACACCGAGGTAACACGGCGCAGCGAGGTGCTGGATGATAAAATCATTGGGATTAATTACCCAATCGCGGTAATTAAGGGTGCTGGGAAGGTGAGCCCTCCTCTCACTGCGGCTGCGAAGGGAGCTCCGCGACCTCCCCGAATTCCCCTTCCCTCCGCACACCCACACCTCGGACCGAGGGTCCGGGAGCGCCCCCAAAAAGGGGTCAGGCGTTTTTCCGAGATGCTCAGCTCATCCCCCATCGCGCCGCTTCTGACATCAGCTGCTCCTGCTTCTTCCCCAAGTCCTGCTACTTCCCCGAAGTGGCCGCAATCTGCGCCGCGAGGTTGCCATGGCGAGCATCCCTCCCTCCCTCCCTCCTCCTCCTCCGTGAGGAGCTGAGCGAGCAGATGCGGAACAGCGAAACCCACCGGATTAAGTCACTTCTCTGCCGGTGGAACGGCGAGGGGAACGCTTTGGGTTTCAGCTGTTCCCCAGGATTATTCTCACTGCAACACCTGAGGTTAAAGGCACCCACCAGCGGCACGTGGCCGGAGTTTTTAGCTGGAAATCACGGATGGACAGGAGCAAAAGGAAGGGATTTAGGTGGAACGAGGGGCGCGGCAAAAAACATCCATCGGATCGTTCCTGTTTCCCAAAAAACAAGGAACTTTCAACAGGGCTCTCCTGCCCGTGACCCTCCCCGGAGGAAACGAGCAGAGGCAGCTCGGTGCCCGGTCCCTCGGCAGCCACACGGCCCGCGGTCCCCCTGGCCAGCCCCCCGGTCCCCCGTGGCGGGGATGAGCCGGTGCCCATCGCCCCGCTGCCCCCGGGGACGGACACACGGCGCGGGGAGGCGGCGATGCCCCTGCGCGCTGGCGGAATTTTCCAGGAGCCGCGCCGAGCCCGACCCCCGCCGCAGGCAGGTTCACGGCGCCGCGGGGGCTGCGCGGGGGCGGCGGCTGCTCCCCGCGCTCCTTTGTGCTCGGCGGAGCCTCCCCGCGCTCCCTCCCCGCGCCCGGGGGGCGTGGGCGGCCCGGGCATCCCCGGGGGGCTGCGCGCCCCTCCCGCCCCGGCCCCGCGTACTCACGGTGCAGGCGGGAGCGCGCGTCCATGCGCGGCCGAGCCGCGGTGCGGGGGCTGCCCGCGGCTGTCCCGCCGCCCGCCCCGCCGCGCCGCGGAGCCCAGGGCCGGGCCCGCTCCGCCTCCGCGGGCGGCGCCCAGACACAAAGCGGCGGCGGCGGCGGCGGCGGCGGCGGCGGGGCGGGTCCGGTCCCGCTGCGCGCCCGCGCTGCGCTCCGCGGCGGCGGCGCAGGGGCGGCGCGGGGGGGCGGGACGCGACCGGGCCCCCCCCGCGGGGCGGTGCGGGCAGGGGGATGCGGGGCGGGGGATGCGCGGGGGATGCGCGGGGATGGGCCGGGATACTGTGCGGGGATGTGCGGGGATGCGCGGGGGATGCTGTGCAGGGATGTGCGAAGGATGCGGGGCGGGGGATGCGCGTGGGATGCGCGGGGGATGCGCGGGGATGGGCCGGGATACTGTGCGGGGATGCGCGCGGGATGCGCGGGGGATGCGGGGCGGGGGATGCGCGCGGGATGCGCGGGGATGCGCCGGGATAGTGTGCAGGGATGTGCGAGGATGCGCGGGGGATGCTGTGCAGGGATGTGCGGAGGATGTGCGGGGATGCGCTGGAATATTATGCAGGGATGCGCAGGAATGCGCGGGGGATTCTGTGCCGGGATGCTCTGCAGGGGATGTGCGGGGAATTCTGTGGGATTCTGTGCGGGGATGCTCTGCGGGGGGATGTGCGGGGATTCTGTGGGATTCTGTGCCGGGATGCTCTGCGGGGGATGTGCGGGGATTCTGTGCGGGGGATTCTGTGCGGGGATGCTCTGCAGGGGATGTGCGGGGGATTCTGTGGGATTCTGTGCGGGGATGCTCTGCAGGGGATGTGGGGGGATTCTGTGCGGGGGATTCTGTGCGGGGATGCTCTGCGGGGACGCGCCGCGGGCAGGTGTGATGCGGAGCGCTGCGCTCAGGCGGTGCCGCTCCATCCCCGCCCGTTCCCGTCCCGACCGGGCGCCCCGCGAGCGGAGCATCCCCGGAGCATCCCCGGAGCATCCCCCGGTCAGCCCCGGCCCCGCACCGCCCCTGTGCCACGGCAGGAGCCGCCTCCTCACCCGGCCGAGGTGCGGGGCAGGTGAGGGAAGGGACTCGCAGCCTCCCGGAGCTGCGGGTGACAGCTCAGTGTCCCCGGCGGGCTGGGGTGGCAAAAACCGCGGGGGTCGTGGGGAGCCCCGGCAAGGGCATCGTGTGCAGTCTGTCCAGGCTGTCCTGGCTGTCCTGTCCGTCCTGTCTGTCCTGTCTGTCCTGTCTGTTCTATCTGTCCTGTCTGTCCAGTCTGTCCTGGCTGTCCAGTCTGTCCTGTCTGTGCTGTCTGTGCTGTCTGTCCTGTCTGTCCTGTCTGTCCAGGCTGTCCTGTCCGTCCTGTCTGTCCTGTCTGTCCTGTCCGTCCTGTCTGTTCTGTCTGTCCTGTCTGTCCTGTCCGTCCTGTCTGTCCTGTCTGTGCTGTCTGTCCAGTCTGACCTCCATGCCCCGGAGCATCACCCACCCATCAGAGCAGGACACGCACGTGGCTGTCCCGCCCTGCCCTGTGTCCGTGTGTGACCTGGAGCGATCCTGGGGGTTTAACGCGTTGGGCTGGGAGGGAACCCAAAGCTCAGCTCGTCCCACCCCCGCCAGGGCAGGGACACCTCCCACCGCATCCCTGCCCTCGGTCGGGCTCTGCCGCCTCTCCTGGTGCTCCTCAGAGCGGCTGAGGCAGCAGCGGGTCCTGGAGCTGCTCAGCCCCTCGGGTCCCACCCTGTGCTCCCCGAGCCGCAGAGCCCAGCCCGGTGCTGCCCTGCCCCGTTCCGGGCTCATGGGCAGCTCTGGCAGCACCGGGGGGGCCACGGTGACATCACAGCTCTGTGCTGGGTGAGGTCAGCACCTCAGTGACATCACAGCTCACTCTGGGTGAGGTCAGCACTCAGTGACATCACAGCTCACTCTGGGTGAGGTCTGCACCTCGGTGACATCACAGCTCTGTCTGGGTGAGGTCTGCACCTCGGTGACATCACAACTCTGTCTGGGTGACGTCAGCACATCTGTGACATCACAGCTCTGTCTGGGTGAGGTCAGCACTCTGTGACATCACAGCTCTGTCTGGGTGAGGTCAGCACCTCAGTGACATCACAGCTCTGTGCTGGGTGAGGTCAGCACATCTGTGACATCACAGCTCTGTCTGGGTGACGTCAGCACCTCGGTGACATCACAGCTCTGTCTATGTGAGGTCAGCACTCAGTGACATCACAGCTCTGTCTGGGTGACGTCAGCACTCAGTGACATCACAGCTCTCTCTGGGTGATGTCAGCACTCAGTGACATCACAGCTCTGTCTGGGTGACGTCAGCACTCAGTGACATCACAGCTCTGTCTATGTGAGGTCAGCACTCAGTGACATCACAGCTCACTCTGGGTGATGTCAGCACTCAGTGACATCACAGCTCTGTCTATGTGAGGTCAGCACTCAGTGACATCACAGCTCTGTCTGGGTGAGGTCAGCACATCTGTGACATCACAGCTCTGTCTGGGTGAGGTCAGCACTCAGTGACATCACAGCTCACTCTGGGTGATGTCAGCACTCAGTAACATCACAGCTCACTCTGGGTGAGGTCAGCACTCAGTGACATCACAGCTCTGTCTATGTGAGGTCAGCACTCAGTGACATCACAGCTCTCTCTGGGTGAGGTCAGCACTCAGTGACATCACAGCTCTGTCTATGTGATGTCAGCACTCAGTGACATCACAGCTCACTCTGGGTGAGGTCAGCACTCAGTGACATCACAGCTCTGTCTATGTGAGGTCAGCACTCAGTGACATCACAGCTCTATGCTGGGTGAGGTCAGCACTCAGTGACATCACAGCTCTGTGCTGGGTGATGTCAGCACTCAGTGACATCACAGCTCTCTCTGTGAGGTCAGCACCTCTCTCCTCCAGCCCTGGGCACTCGGCAGGGCTGGGCAGGACCTCAGGGGGGCTGATGCCAGCTGAGAGCTGCCCCTGCTCCAGGGTGACCCCTGGCACTGTGCCCTCTGCTCTGCCTGCTGCTGCTGGAGGAATTCCTGCTCTGGGGACTCTCCCCCTCTCTCCATCTCAGAGTGAGAAGTCAAATCAGGCCCAGGAAAATTTTACTCCACCAATATTTTTGCAGTGCCTGAAGCTCACATCCCCTGGTTGGATGTGGCTGCCCCTGGATCCCTGGAGTGTCCCAGGCCAGCCTGGGGCAGTGGGAGGTGTCCCTGCCACGGCAGGGGTGGCTCTGGCTGGGATTTAAGGTCCCTCCCAGCCCAGCCCAGTGTTTCTGATCTCAGGGGGTGTCCAGGTTCAGCTGGGAGGCAGGAGACAGAAATTTGTCTCTCTCCCAGCAGATCCACAGTAGGACAATACAGGAATTTTTTGTTACAGCTGAGAGTTCTTTCCTTTCCTGATGTTCCTGAAAAACACCAAGACTCTGAAGGGAAAGGAACCAGAAAACCCCTGGAAGAGTCAAGTCCTTATGTACAAAATAGAGATTTTCTTCCTTGAAAATGCAAGTGTGGAGAGGGAGGAGCAGAGGGATGTGCCAGGGGAGCTGCAGGAGGACAGGGGGAGCTGGGACCAAACCCCCCAAGCCAGGAGCTGGGAAGGGCAAGGCTGGAGCTGTGGAACTGGAATCCTCAATTCCCATCATGTGCAGTTCCCCAGAGTCCAGGAAATGCAAGGCCAGGAAATGCAAGGCCAGAACAGTGAGAAATGTGGGTGCCAGCACATCCCTGAGCTCTGCTGATGCAGAACTCCAGCTGATCAGAGAACAAGTGGAACTAAGCTGGGCTTGGCCACTGCTCTTCCATGCATTTCCCCTGCTAAGCTCCTATAAAAAAACCCTTTCCTGCTGTGGGCCTGGATAAGGCAAGGTTTGAATAATGAAAATCCTTCAGCAGATTCCCCAGGAAAGCTGGATGTGTTCCCTGAAAGTGCTCTGCAGGTTTGGGCTCAGAGAGTGTGGTCAAGTCCAGCTGGAAGGTGGGGGGTAAATCAAAGCATCACAGAGATAACCCTGAAATAAAGATATTTTTATTCCCCATTTTTCTGGATTATAGAGAGAAGGAACAGTTTTAAGGACTCAGCTCCTTCTATTCAATAAATGGTGGAGCTGCACAGCTTTGGACATTTTCCCTTTAGAATTCCCAATATATATATTTTTTTCCCTCTGGTTTCACCAGGTCCTCTCAAGCACTACTTGAAGAATTCCCAGCCAAAGCTGATCCCCGTTTCTGGATCCTTTCATTGTGGATTGA
Organism: Oenanthe melanoleuca; assembly: GCF_029582105.1. Lineage (NCBI taxonomy): Eukaryota > Metazoa > Chordata > Aves > Passeriformes > Muscicapidae > Oenanthe > Oenanthe melanoleuca. Next base: position 729,936 of record NC_079342.1, on the reverse strand, counting down.
GAGGAGAGGATGAGGCACAGCTGTGGTGTCCCAGAGGTGGGGGAGGCTCAGGTCACCTGTGGGTGTGACAAAGAGCCTGGAGAGGGTGACAGTGCTGGGGCAGGCTCTGCCCAAAAAGCCAACGAGTTTGGGAACTGGGATTGAGGCAGAATTCAGGAGATGAAAAACGGGGATGGAAAAGGAAGGGAAATCTCCATGGGAACCCAGAAAGCAGCAGGGTCCTGCCCTCCCTCCTCATTCCCAGAGTGCCCTCCATGGATAATCATCATCCATGAGGAACTGCTGGAGCTGCTCCATCAGGAATAATTGGGATATTTGCATCCCTGCACTGAAGGTAATTTGGGAAAAAGTTCATTCTTCTGGAGTGATGACATCACAAAAATGATAACTCTTAAAACTGGAACAACCCATTTCTTTTAACACTGGAATGATTCAATTTCTATCATCTGGAGGCACTTTAAAAAGCTGCTATAAAATGTATCAGCCAGGGACATTAAACTGCTCCCTCTTCCCTCTCTCATCAAAAGGAGTTCAGGAGAGAAGCTGGGACAATCTGGGGTGGTGGGAGGTGCCCCTGCTGGAGCGGGATGAGCTTTAAAACCCCTCTGACCAAACCAGTCTGGGGTTCTGTGATCCCATGAGCATCCTGGGAGCCACTGGGGTGCTCAGTGCTGAGCACAGGAGCGTTGTCAGAAGAATCCCTGATCCAGTTTCCATTTTGTCTCCTCCAGACTGGTCAGGTGGAGCACAAAACCCTTTTCTCCTATTCCAGCTCCTCCCTGGAGCTCTCCAGGCTCACAGAGAATATTGAAACCCCAGCAGAGCATTCCCTGTGCTCCCAGCACCCAGCCTTGGCTCCGTGGGGAGCACTGCAGGTCTCACACTGCTGTGCTGCAGAGCTGGGTTTGTGCACAGCAGCTCAGAGCTCACAGCCAGGGAAGGGAATTCGGAATTCTCTGCCCTGCTCTGCTGCAGTGGCTGCACTCTGCAGCACTGTGTGGGAAATCCCCACTGCAGCAGCCACACGCTCAGCTGAGAAAATGAGGATTTTAGTTACCTTGCTGAAAGTAGTTAAAAGTTAGAAGTTGGGAGGGAGTAGTTATCTGAAACTGAAATGATTGGTTGTCTGTCATTTCGTGTTTGCTCAGCTGGGCTCACAATGGGAAAAGATGAAATTAGTGAGAAACACAGACAATGCAACCAGAATTCCATTCTTTGGAAAACTGGATCATCCCCAGAAATCATTTCTATTGTCAGTGATAAAAAAGGTCAAGAGTTCAGGGTGAGGAAGACTCGCCTTACTTCCTCCTTTTCAGACCCCTCCCCACGAAAACGACCCCAGACCTAATTTAAGAAGTCAATCAATGCTTAACAGCCATTCCAGCTAATTACCATGGGAAGGGGGGATGGAAGGGGCTGTTACTATAAATATGGATTTGTCTGAATCCTTTGCCAATAAACAGACTCTGTGATCACCTGGGATTGTGCAGTGGGTATCAGAGGTTTTACCTCACACTGAATAAACACACACTTTGTAACTTTAAATTGTTAGAGAGTCTTTTGGCACAGGTGAGTATTGGGGTCAGACCAACACTTTTATTTTGGTAGATCAGCAGGAGCCAGCCCTGTCCATGAGCTCAGTTCCCTGCACTTTGGAAAGGGCTCTGCTCATCCCCTTGCACCTCCTGGGAACTTCCTCTGAAATTAAATCCTGGGCTGAGAGGGTGAGGTGGGAGGGCAGCTCCCAGCCCCAGGGCAGGGCCAATCCCAGTGGGAAAGGGAGAGCAGGGAGCAGTGATCCCCCTGTGCCAGATGTGGGCAGCTGTGGGTCCCCCTGTGCCAGGTGTGGGCAGCTGTGGATCCCCAGGTGCCAGGTGTGGGCAGCTGTGGATCCCCCTGTGCCAGATGTGGGCAGCTGTGGGTCCCCCTGTGCCAGATGTGGGCAGCTGTGGGTCCCCCTGTGCCAGATGTGGGCAGCTGTGGATCCCCAGGTGCCAGATGTGGGCAGCTGTGGATCCCCCGGTGCCAGATGTGGGCAGCTGTGGCCACGGCAGGGACACGGTGCCTCGCTCTGCTGGGGCTTGTGCTGCTCACCAGGGGTGCCTGGATGGAGCTGGGGGTGAAATTTATGGATCTGGAACATATTCCATCTGGGGATGGAGCTGGGTGTGAAATTTTATGGATCAGGAACACCAGGGAGTGCCTGGGGATGGAGCTGGGTGTGAATTTTTACAGATGTGGAACATATTCCATCTGGGGATGGAGTTGGGTGGGTTTTATGGATCTGGAACATATTCCATCTGGGGATGGAGCTGGGTGTGAATTTTTATGGATCAGGAACACCAGGGAGTGCCTGGGATGGAGCTGGGTGTGAATTTTATGGATCTGGAACATATTCCATCTGGGGATGGAACTGGGTGGGTTTTTATGGATCTGGAACACCAGGGGGTGAGTGGTATGGAGCTGAGTGAATTATTATAGGTATGGAACATATTCCATCTGGTGATGGAGCTGGGTGGGTTTTATGGATCTGGAACACCAGGGAGTGCCTGGGGAAGGAGCTGGGTGTGAATTTTTACAGATATGGAACATATTCCATCTGGTGATGGAGCTGGGTGGGTTTTATGGATCAGGAACAAAGGCAGTGCTGGGGATGGAGCTGGGTGGTTTCTATGGATCTGGAACATCTCCAAGTTCCCTTCCCAGCCGGGTTTCTATGGATCAGGAACATCTCTAAGTCCCTTCCCAGCCGGGTTTTTATGGATCAGGAACATCTCCAAGTTCCCTTCCCAGACGGGTTTTTATGGATCTGGAACATCTCTAAGGTCCCTTCCCAGCCGGATTCCCTGCCCAGCCCGGGCAGCTGTGCCGGGAGGAGCTGCAGGGCAGCAGCGGCCCCGGGGACAGCTCGGAGGGACCCTCCCCCGGCAGGAACAGGAATCCCCTCCCCTGGCAGGAACAGGAATCCCCTCCCCTGGCAGGAATCCCCTCCCCAGCTGGTCCCGCTCTCTCCATCACCGCTCCCTGCCGCGGTCACTCTGCCCTCGCAAGGAAAATTAACCCACAAACACCAGAGGTTTATGTCCAAAGAGGAGACAGAGGAGTCCTTTTTGCTTTATTCGAATAAAGGGAGAGTCCATGGGGCATCCCCTGGGATCTCTCGGATTTTTGGAGGACTCACCTCCCTTTTTATCCCGATTTCCCGGCCGCTTTTCCCTCTCTCTTTCCCCATTGCTGAGGTACTCGAGAGGCACAGACTTCCCGGAACGCCTGGCACCTGACATTCCCCTCTAAAGTACAACCCTCCCTTTTAATTTTTAATTCTTTTAGAATTCATAGTTTCCCCCCCGTTGCCTCTTTCATCTCCTGTTACCCAATTTCATTTACCAGCAAACCCGCAGTTTGTTTGTAAAGGCAAATCTCTTTTTCCATTCACCAATCAGTGCAATCCCTCCCATTGTTTCATTTATCTCTAGGTGCTAACTTTATCTACCAACAGATCTACAATTTATTTGTAAAGACGAATGCGGCATTCCTCTCACCCTAAACACCCCGGGAATTTTCCATGGCAGGCTCTCCCATCCCATCGTTTCCACTACAACACCCCCGGGGTTTGCAAAAGCTGCTTCCCAAATGGGATTTCAGCAGGTTTGGGTTCTCCTGCAAATGTATTCGAGCAGAAAGTGTTGGGGGTTTGCTCTAAGCCGAAGGAGGGAGGGATGGATGGGATATCGGGAAGGAATTCTGGCTGGGAGGGTGGGCAGGGCTGGCACAGGGTGGAATTCCCAGAGCAGCTGTGGCTGCCCCTGGATCCCCGGCAGTGCCCAAGGGAGCAGCTGGGACAGTGGGATGGGATAATGGGATAATGGGATGGGATGGGATAATGGGATGGGATGGGATGGGATGGGATGGGATGGGATAATGGGATAATGGGATGGGATGGGATGATGGGATGGGATGGGATGATGGAATGGGATAATGGGATAATGGGATGGGATGGGATGGGATGATGGGATGGGATAATGGGATGGGATTTAAGGTCCCTCCCAGCCCAAACCAGTCTGGGATTCTGGGATTTCTCCCCGAAGTGGCTCTGGGTAGAACAGATCCCCTAAGGGAGGAGGTTCCCCTCTGCTCCTGCTGCCCAGACCCAGCTCTCTGCACACTCTCCTTCCCCCAGACCCGCCCGTGGCTGCCCCAGGAGCATCCCCCCCGTCCCAGGGGCTCACCCCGAGCTCAGGATGCTCCCACTGCTCACATTTCCCAGCCTGGGCTTCCCCTCACCGGGCTGCGGGTGCTGCAGGTTGGTGTGGGCAGCTCCTGGCCCCGATCCCAGCCTGATCCCGCCCCGATCCCGCCCAGATCCCGCCCAGATCCCACCCTGATCCCACCCTGATCCCACCCCGATCCCAGCCCGATCCCACCCTGATCCCACCCTGATCCCAGCTCCATCCCAGCTCCATCCCAGCCCGATCCCAGCCCGATCCCAGCCCGATCCCAGCCCGATCCCAGCCTGATCCCAGCCCGATCCCAGCCCGATCCCACCCTCATCCCACCCTGATCCCAGCTCCATCCCAGCTCCATCCCAGCCCGATCCCAGCTCCATCCCAGCCCGATCCCAGCCCGATCCCAGCCTGATCCCAGCCCGATCCCAGCCCGATCCCACCCTCATCCCACCCTGATCCCAGCTCCATCCCAGCTCCATCCCAGCTCCATCCCAGCTCCATCCCAGCTCCATCCCATCCTGCTGGATCAGACACTCAGCCAACTCCCACTTTTTGGTCTCTTACCCTCCAACATTTAAAAATAGAGCTGTTACTAAGCGATGGCAGCAGGAGCAAGCCAAGCCAGGAGCAGCATTCCTGGGAACAGGTATTTTTCCCAGTGCTGTAAACATTGTGGGATGGGGAATTATGAATCAGAGCCTTCCCTGCCTCCCAACCCCACTGCTGCTCTCCCATTACCCCCAAAAACAGCAGCAGCAACCTGAGGAGTTCATGTTCTCATGGTTTGCAGGTCAGGTTTTCCAGATTTTCCACACATCTTAAATAAAGTAAAATAACAATAAAATAAAATAACAATAAAAGGAAATAAAAGGAAATAAAATAAATAAAATAAAATAAAATACAAATAAAATAAAATAAGTGGGATGATATTGCCATGGAGTGGGGACAAGAACTGCCAAGGCTCCATGTCCCCAAGTGCCACATCCACAGGACTCTAAACTCCCTCCAGGGATGAGGGTTCCACCCATCCACTGCTTCTCCAGCTCCTTCCCCTTCCTGGGGCTCAGTATTCCTGAACAAAGCCAAGGGCAGCACAGGCTGACAAGGGAAATTAATGGAATTAATAAAAAGATGGACAGAAATTGGAGAAATAGCTGTAATTTTCCTACATGGGGTTCAAATCCTTGTTGGCCCCAGTAGCCCTCCTGAATCCCTTATGGATTTGCAGAAATTTTCACAGTGGGTTTTTAGGACTGGATTTGGGATGAAGCCTCTCCTGACAGGGTTAGAATAGGGCAGGAATTCTCATTAAATACAAGAAGTGACATTTTCAATTAAGCAAGAGGAAGAAAGCAGCAGAGAATTGATAGGCCTGCTCCAGAAAACGGGGAGAACGGGATGAAAAATGGGGAGATGCAGCTGGAGAAGCCTGGGTGTTAAAAACCCCACTCATGCACGGAAATGATCCAGAGGAATGATGGATTTGTCCCCACTCCACAAGAATCAGGAATTCAGCAGTGAGAGGCAGAGCTTGCTGTCCCATCCCAGCAGCTCTTTGGGATTCCAGAGCTCCCCTCCCTTTCTGCAGCAGGATTTTGGGATTCTGGCCCCTGCTCAGGGCAGGATTTGGGATCTGGGATCAGGAGCAGGGCTGGGAGCAGCAGGGTGTGAGGGCTTTGTGTGCTCCAGCTCCCCTTGGAGCTGCAATTCATGGAATTACTGGATGGAACAAGCTGAGGGAAACTGGGATGAGCAAATCATTCCCAAATCCAATTCCTGCATCTCCTTTTTCGCCAGCCACACAGGGATGGGGCATTTTCCTGGGAAGTCCCTGAGCTGAGCTCAGAGCCCCGAGGGGACGCTGTGAATGCTCTAACCCTGCTGTGTGCTCCAGAATTTGGGACAGGGAATGGCAGGAGGGCAGGGGCGGGGTGAGCTCCTTGTCCAAACCGTGCTGCTTCCCCAGGAGCTGCCGAGGATGAGCAGAGCCCGAGGGTTCGTGGCTGGGAAAGCAGGGATGGGAAACAGGAAAACCAGCAGGGAGAGGATCCCAAACTTCCCTGCAGGTTTCCTGCCCCTGCTGGGTCTCACATCCCTGCACAGCTCAGCTCCTTCCTCCAGTCCAGGTTCCATTTACCCAGTGCTGGAATCCTGCTCTGCCCCAGGAGCACGGATGTGTCCCCATATTTCCATTAAATCCCACATTCCCATTTAATCCCCATATTCCCATTTAATCCCACATTCCCATTTAATCCCCACATTCCCATTTAATCCCACATTCCCATTTATTCCCCACATTCCCATTTAATCCCCACATTCCCCTTTAATCCCCATATTCCCATTTAACCTCACATTCCCATTTAATCCCCACATTCCCATTTAACCCCCACATTCCCATTTAATCCCCACATTCCCATTTAACCCCCACATTCCCATTTAACCCCCACATTCCCATTTAATCCCCACATTCCCATTTATTCCCCACATTCCCATTTAATCCCCACATTCCCATTTAATCCCCACATTCCCCTTTGACCCCCACATTCCCATTTAATCCCCACATTCCCATTTAATCCCCACATTCCCATTTAACCCCCACATTCCCATTTAATCCCCATATTCCCATTTAACCCCCACATTCCCATTTGACCCCCATATTCCCATTTAATCCCACATTCCCATTCCCCTTCCTGAGCCTTCCTGCGTTTTCCTTCCCCCTCCACAGAAGACTCAGCCCTCCATAATTTATAGCCAACCTTTCTTGTCCATGCTCTAGGACAGACACTGCAAAAAAAAACAAAAAAAAAACCCTAAAAAATTTATTTTCTGCAGGAAAAAATAGCAAGTGGCTGTGGAAGGAGCTGGTGCCTGCATCAGCCACTCCCTGCTCCCAAGCTGGAGCCGAGCCAAGGCTGGGGAGCACCAGGAGCCTCAATTCCCACCCCCTCTTATGTTTATCCAGCCGTTTTTATGGAATTCCATCCTCTGTGAGGGGGGGAATCCCTGAGTTTAGGGGTGACCCAGCACGGCCCCCCCATCCTGCTGGGAATGAGGAGGATCCAGGGATGCTGGGCTCCCAAAATTCCATTTCCACGTGACCGAATCCCAGAATCCCGGATGGATTTCGGGTGGGACATCCCGTTCCCACCCCTGCCTGGCAGGGACACCTCCCCCTGTCCCAGGGTGTCCCAGACCCAGTGTCCAGCTGGCCTGGGGCACTGCCAGGGGCACCGCGGCTGCTCGGGCACCCTGTGCCAGGAATTCCTTCCCAAATCCCATCCATCCCTGCCTGGATCCATCCCGACTCCTGTCCCTCCATCCCTTGTCCCTCCAGCTCTCCTGGGGCTCCTTTAGGGGAAACCACAGGCACTGAGCCTCAGAACTCCAGAGCAAAGGGATCTCGGAGGAGGATCTGTTTCCAAACACATGGAAGTGCATAAAATGCCTTTTCCATCCCTGTTTTCTGCGTGGAGAGGCAGGAGCTGCCCCGGGCAGAGGATCCGGGTGAGCCCGGAGATCCCAGCGGGATGTGCACGGCTCCCGCAGAGGGATGGGATCAGCCCGAGCCCAGGTCTCGTTTGTTTTCCGCCTTCAGCTGGGGCTGGAGGAGCTGCAGGGAAGGGGGTTTGTTAAAATTCAGCTCAGCCCGTCCTCGCTGACAGCCGAGGAGCCGGGGAGGCGGAGAGAGCTGCACGGCACTGGATCACCGGCGGTCCTGGGGAGAGTCCCCTGGGAACGGGACAGGGACAGGGATGGGAATGGGACAGGGATGGGATGGGATGGGAATGGGACAGGGACAGGGATGGGACAGGGATGGGACAGGGACAGGGACGGGATGGGACAGGACAGGGACAGGGATGGGAATGGGACAGGACAGGGATGGGGACGGGACAGGGATGGGACAGGGACCCTCAGGACAGGGACAGGGATGGGACAGGGATGGGACAGGGATGGGACAGGACAGGGATGGGGACAGGGACGGGACAGGGACAGGGATGGGACAGGGATGGGACAAGGACAGGGATGGGACAGGGACAGGGATGGGAAGGGATGGGACAGGGATGGGGAAGGGACAGGGACAGGGACAGGGATGGGACAGGGACGGGACAGGGATGGGACAGGGATGGGACAGGGATGGGGACAGGGACAGGGACAGGGACAAGGGATGGGACAGGGACAGGGACAGGGACAGGGACAGCAGGGGAGGTGAATTCCTGACTCATCCCAAAGGCAGGGGCTGGCTGGAATTCCTCCCATTCCCTGCTTGGAGAGACCAAGGGAAGGGGGTGGCTCCAAACCCTGTGGGAGGGATTGCAACAGCAAATCCCTTCAGGGGACCATGATGGGATGGAATGGGATGGGACGGGATACTGGAATGGATGGGATGGGATGGGATGATAATGGGATGGGATGGGATACTGGAATGGGATACTGAGATGGGATAATGGGATGGGATAATGGGATGGGATGGGATGGATGCACAAGGATAAAGGTGCATCCCTGCCCTGTGGGTCTGCTCCCACTCCACATCCCTGGAATGCCCAGGCCCAGCTTGGATGGATTTGGAGCAGCCTGGGATGGTGGGAGCTGTCCCTGCCCATGGCATGGGTGGGACAAGATGAGCTTCCAGGTCCTTCCCAGCTCCAGCCCGTTCTGGGATCCCAGCAGTGCAAACAGTTCTTCCCAAGATGTTATTTTGAAGGCTGGAATGTTTCATGTTTCCCTGCTGAATATTGGAACAATTCTTTAATCTCAGCAGGTTGGTTGTGTGTGAACACCCAAGGAAAATCCATGGCTTAGCAAACACACATGTGGAAAGAAGGGTTTGGAGAAGTTCTTCCTGATAAATTACATTTACTAATTTCTTCCCAACTTCCCTGGTTTCCTTATGGATTCAAGAGGTGCTGATGAGGCAGAAACACTGGGGAAGGAGCAGTGGGATTGGCACAAGGTCCTGGCTGCTCCTGCAGGGCAGGAGGATGGAGGGTGGCCCAGGGCTGATGTCCCCAGGGATATTTTGGAACTCAAAGCCACAAAGCCAGGAATGGGCTCAAGCACCCGGCCCTTGGCTGGGTGTAAATCCATTATCTCATCCCAGCCTAAAAATAACCACTCCAAATTATTCTGAGCTGTGCACAGGCTTCAGCTTCCCCCTCACTCTTAGTCATAAACCCTTAAATCAATATTAATGTTGTCAGCCCAGCCTGGAGCTGCTCTCCAGGGAAAGGGGATCCTGCCCTGCCTGGAGCCTGTGGGGCTCCTCCTTGGCTTTTGGCCATGGAAAAATCTCCTTTTCCCTCCCCTTGGCTCTAACCCCCAGTATCCCTGTCACACATATTACACCTCTCCCCCTTGGGGGAGAATCCTGAGGGTCCAGCTCCCACCTTGGAGTTGGGGAGAGTTTGTTCAACTGTCTGGGAAAGTTTGGGAATCCTCCAAGCCCCAGAGGTGTGAGGTCAGGTTTGTAAAGATCCACCAACCCAGCTTGAACAGGGATTGATTCCTTCCCAAACCCCTCATTTCCCAGCTATAAATCACAAACTGGTACCTGCCCCACTCTCCTGATCCACCAGGAATAGTTTAATACCACTATTAATCATCATTAATTATTCATGGAGTGCTTGTGCACTTAAGGAAATGAATGGCCTGGGACTGGCTGAGTGGCAGTGTTGGATTTCCAGTGGTTATCTCCCAATTAATTGGGAGAGGCTTTCCATGCACAAAGAGTGCATCACATTAATTTTTGATGGGAAAAAAATTCCAGAGATCAATTTTCCATTAATATTAAACCAGCTGTGAATAAACATCCCATTAAAATGAAGCTGGATTGTTTGTGTGAGCACATCTGTTCTGTTTACTTTCCTGCCAGCCCTTTGGAATAAAAACATGGGAATCCCTTCAGCAGAGGGATCCCTGGGCTGTTCCTACCAAAGAAATCTGGGATGGGCTGGTGCAGGAGTCTTTGTGGTGGGATAGACAGTGGGGGACAAAACTCAAGAGCTCTGCACATGCTAAAATTAACAGTTTATTGTGAAAGAACATAAAGTCTTACTGAGGGTTGCAGCTGCAGCACTGATACCGGGAGTGAGAGGGGTTGGGAAAGAGCAAAGGGATGAAGGGTGGTGGGGAAATAGCAGGGAGTGAGAGAAGCAAGAGGAGGGAGAAGAGAGAGGGAGAAGAGAGAGGGAGAGAGAGCAAAGGCAGCAGGGAGAGTAAAAGAGGGAGAGTAAGGAGAAGAGAGGAAGAGGAGTAAGAGAGCGACTTCCCGTTCACAATACAATAAATCTTCTTCCATGATGAATATTCTAATTTCCAAGAACCAATCTAATACAAGATACAAATTCTATAGCATTTACATGCAGCCTATAGGAATCTTTATATTAACATGGTGTGTTACTCTTTAAACTCTAAAAACTGCTCTTTGGACCTTGGTTTTGCTCTCTGGCCGAGGGCATTGTTCAATCAAGAGGGGATTAATTACCTTCAGGACCATCCTGTTGTTTCATGGTTATTCAGTAACTAGGGCTTGGTATCCCAAACGTGGCTTTCATTTCAATCTCCTTCATGGTTTCTCTATTCCCAGAATCTGAGCGTTCATATTTGTAAAATTTTTCTGTTTCATCTTTCCCAACAGGTTGGCTTGGGAGAAACCTTGAATCCCTGAAGTCATTCCAGCTCCGTGCCATGGCCAGGGAAACCTCTCACTGAATTCACAGCAGGAATTCCTGCCCAAAATCCCACCCAGCCCTGCCCTCTGGGGATCCATCCCCTGGACCCGAACAGCTGCAATTCCAGAGATTTGAGGGATGGAGGGAGCAGCAGGAGAAATCCTTTTAGTATTCCAGGAGCCAGGCTGGGACTGCAGTGAGAGCTGGAGAACATCCCACGTGCTGATAAGGAAAATTCCACCTTTTCCCAAAATCCAACCCAAATTCCCCCAGGTTTTCCCTCTTGTCCCTGGGAGCAGAGCCCAGTCCCCTCCCTGCCCCTCCTGCCAGGGAGCTGTGGGAACATCCCTGGTTTGGGGCTTTTGGGGCTTTTTGGGGCTGGATACTGGGAATGACTCCCCGGGAACCAGAGCAGGAGGAGCACAAAGAAGAAATCGTGCCCAGCCCGTGCCCTTGGCATTTTTGGGATCAGCTGGCTCGGGAGATCTGCATAATAATGGGAAAATTAGAGACTAGAGGGATCTCCAAAATAATCCAGGGATGAGGAGCAGCACAGGAGTGGGCAGGAGCTGCTGATCCATCATGGGGAATAGCTGCAGGTGAAGCATGGCTGGGAATGATAAATTGGGGAATGTGAGGAGGAGGAGGAGGAGAAAACCATGGGAAGGATGAAATAACCAGGCCAGGAAGGGGCTGCTTGGCCTGCCCTGGCCCGGGATGGAGGGGCTGTGGGATGGATGTCAGGAGCCCAGCCATGGGTCCTGGGGAGGCTGGAATGTGTCTGAGTCAGCCAGGAGTGAGACACGGGAGTGCTGGGCTGGAGACACCCCACGGGGAGAGGGTGGATGAGGGTTGGTGTAACTCAGGAAATGGGAATAACCCAAATCCTGCCCGTTCCAGCAGGAGGATTCAGTCCTGGATCAACCTCCCCATCTGTGTGGGGTTGATGTGACAGAAATGTGGATTCTGTCCCATCTGTTACCCCAGCTGGGGCAGTGCCCCTGATCTCCTGGCACACATTATCTGCTCATGGGCCATCTTTAAACCAGCTGGGCAATCATCTTTATCTTCCCACAGCCCATCCTCCCTCCAGGAGATATCTCCTGTTCATGGCCACTGAGTCCCAGGGCATGACTGATAAAATTCCATCATCCCACTGGGAGATGCTCCAGCCAGGGGAGGAGCCAAGCCTTTCCTACCCAGATAAAAACTGAGATTTGGGACACCAAGGAACCTTCTTCCCACTGGATTCCAGAGGAAAACCAGACCTTTCCACATCATCCCTGGAGCTTCAGAGGAAACTGCACCTTCTCCAGGAGCACTGCTCCAGCTGAACCACATCTGCCCCTGCAGGAGGATGCAGCCACCATTGAATGGGACTGTGCCAACACCCTGACTGACTGACGGGTGTCAGCTTGGATTCTGACTCTGGCAGGGCTGGGATTGTTCTGTGGAATACTGCATTTCTAGTTTAATTTTCCTAGTAAAGAACTGTTATTCCTAATTCCCATATCTTTGCCTGAGAGCCCCTTAATTTCAGATTTATAATAATTTGGAGGGAGGGGGTTTGCATTCTCCATTTTATTGACCTTTGGGGTGTCCCAGGGACAGAGACACTTTCCTGGGTGTCCAACTTCCCTGGGCCCCCATCCCTCTGGGAACTGGGAAAGCACTGCCTGTTCCTTCTCCTTGGGCTCCTCAAATCCAAAAGCAATAACTAATAATGATCCAAAAGCAATAATAACTAATAAAGATCCAAAAGCAATAATAACTAATAATGATCCAAAAGCAATAATAATTAATAATAATCCAAAAGCAATAATAATTAATAATAAACCAAAAGCAATAATAATTAATAATGATCCAAAAGCAATAATAATTAATAATAAACCAAAAGCAATAATAATTAATATCAAGCATTTAAAAAAAATCTGCATTTCTTCCCAATGGGCACGAGGAGCTGGGGAATTAAATCCTTCCTCAGGAAGAGCAGCAGTGGTGGCAGAGGTCAAAAACAAAAAGTTGTTTAAAAAAATCTGTGAATGGTACAAAATGGGAGCAGGGACCTGGATCAAAATGTGAGGTTAAGGGCAGAACCAGGGAAAGAATTTAGAGGGAAAAAATAACTTTATAGAGCATGGGAAGAATAAAATCTGGGAGTGATAAAGGAGAGCAAAGGCCACGGGGTCACCAACCCCCCTGGGCACGAGTCAGGGTGTTCCAAGAACAAAGGGATGGAGGAAGGAGCGATTTGGGAAGTTTCAGGAGTGGAAATTCTCAGAAATAGGGCAAGAGATGGAACAGAGCCATGGCCAGGTGAGCAGGAGTGAGCCCTGAGCCAGCCCCAGCCCAGGCAAAACTCCAAAACTCCAAATTTCCCTTGAGCAGTGAAAAACCAGCTGCAGTGGGTAAAGAGCTCTGCAGCCTCTTCCTCCTCCTGACGGGAGGAATTTCAGCATTTCCAGGGAGAAAACTGAGCTGGGAGTGATGAAACTGCCACTGGCAGGGCAGGGAAATCATTCCAGAGGGAATTCCCAAATATCGGCTGGGCAGGACAGAGGAAATTCCCAAATATCAGCTGGGCAGGGCAGAGGGAATTCTGAAATATCAGCTGGGCAGGGCAGAGGAAATTCCCAAATATCAGCTGGGCAGGGCAGAGGGAATTCCCAAAATATCAGCTGGGCAGGGCAGAGGAAATTCCCAAATATCAGCTGGGCAGGGCAGAGGGAATCCCCAAATATCAGCTGGGCAGGACAGAGGGAATTCCCAAATATCAGCTGGGCAGGGCAGAGGGAATCCCCAAATATCAGCTGGGCAGGGCAGAGGAAATTCCCAAATATCAGCTGGGCAGGGCAGAAAAAATTCCCAAATATCAGCTGGGCAGGGCAGAGGAAATTCCAAAATATCAGCCTGGAATTTGATGCTTTATTTTTAAACCTGTGGAGGCCACGTGACTTGAATTTAAAAAGAATGTTTAAAAATAGAAATCTATAAAGTTATTTTTGTGTGTTATCTAATGTATCTATAATTACATATGAATGTATAATTATATCTAAATATAATAGATAAATATATATTTTATATAAATACATTTATATAAAAATATAAATTTTTATATAAAAAGATATATTTTATATAAATATATATTTCTATTTTTATATAAATATATATATAGATATATATATTTATATATACGTATATATATTGCATAAATCTATATTTTATATAAATATATATAAGTATATATATTGTATAAATATATATATTTTATATAAATATATAAATAAATAAATAAATAAATAAATAAATAAATAAATAAATAAATATTTTTTAAAATATATTTTTTCCCCTTTCCATCTGGAAAGCCCCCCTTGAACTCATTCCACGAGCTACATCCCCCATGACAGGGAATGAACCTCACTCCTTACTCCAAGGAAACTGAAATTAAACTGGAAAAAATTTGGAGGAGAGCAGCTTCTATATTTATTTTTTTTTAAATTTTTTATTTACAGACAAAAACACGGATTGGAAAAATAACAACGGGGAGCATTTTTGAGTTATTCCTGTGCCAGTCCCGGGGTTCCAGAGCCTCGTTCCCAACTGGAATGTGGCACTCCCGAATTTGGGAGGAATTTGGAGTGGATCATGCCCCAAACATCAGCTCCTCGTTCCTTCCTGGATGAGCCAAAATTCGGCATAAAAATGGGGCTGTCCCAGAGAAACCCTCCCTTTTCCCTGGATCCTTCTCAGGGTTTTGGATCTGCCACGTTTCTAAAACACCAAAGGGAGAAATTCCCTGGAGAGAAGAGGATCCCAGGGAGGATCCTGATGCTCCAGGCACTTCCCAGCTGTTGTTTCCCTTCTGGCTGGAGCAATAATTGTCAATAACTGTCAATAATTGTCAATAATTGTCAATAACTGCCAATAACTGTAAATAACTGTCAATAATTGTCAATAACTGTCAATAATTGTCAATAACTGTAAATAACTGTCAATAACTGTCAATAATTGTCAATAACTGTCAATAACTGTTAATAACTGTCAATACTTGTCAATAATTGTCAGTAATTGTCAATAACTGTCAATAACTGTCAATAACTGTCAATAATTGTCAATAATTGTCAATAATTGTCAATAACTGTCAATAATTGTCAATAATTGTCAATAACTGTCAATAACTGTCAATAACTGTCAATAACTGTCAATAACTGTCAATAATTGTCAATAACTGTCAATAACTGTCAATAACTGTCAATAATTGTCAATAATTGTCAATAATTGTCAATAATTGTCAATAACTGTAAATAACTGTCAATAACTGTCAATAATTGTCAATAATTGTCAATAACTGTCAATAACTGTCAATAACTGTCAATAATTGTCAATAATTGTCAATAATTGTCAATAATTGTCCCTGCCTGTCACCACCAGCCCCTTCCCTCCCCTCCTGCATCGAGGCTGCTCCCTAAATAAACAATTTTTCCTCACTCTAAGAGAATTTTATCTTTTTTTTTTTTTTTTCTTTTTTTAAGTCAGACATTTATTAAAATGTATCAAGAATAATTATCATTTCTTCAGAGTGGTTTCAAGCCTCCCATCTCTAATTATTCCAGCCTCCCATCTGTAATTACTGCTGGCCTGCTTTAAGCAGCTCCCTCTCCTCAGGGTGTCCCAAGCCCTGAGCTGTCCCAGCAGACCCTCACCCTTTATTTATTTATTGCTGCCCCAAATCAGCGAGGCTGCCCTCAGATTCTGGAGGCTCTCACTGGTTTTTCTTTCTTTAATTAAAGATGTTGGAGCCCAGGAGGGGCTGAAGCTCCTCTCCCCCCATTTCTGTTTCACCTGTGGGGTTCTCAAAAACCCCAGATGCTTCAAATGCCTCTGAAACGATGCAAAAACCATTCAGAGTTTGCTAAAATCCCCCAGTTCTTTTTGTCTCATCCTTTTCTTGAGCGATTTAAGCATCTCTGACAGGAATTTCTTGCAGCCTCCCCTCGGTCAGGGGCTTAATCCAGGAGCAAGAGATGAAGAAGAGATTTGGGTCAAGGCCTGCAGGAATGACACTCATCCCATCAGAGCCAGGGAACAGGGCTCAGCTTCCTCAGCCCTCACCCGAGCAGGAGAGGCTCCCTGGGGTTAAAGGATCAGATTTAGAAATTCCAAACAATAATTCCAGCAAAGCCTCACTCAGCCTCATGGGGCCCATCCAAACCAGCCCAGCTCGAGTCATCTGTTCCATTTCACAGGGAGCAGGGAGAGAAATCCCATTTCCTTCATAAATTACTGGATGGGAAATACTCCCTGCCTTTCCTCCTGGCTCCTTTCCAGGAATTTTATTGGTGTTGAGGTCAGACAGAGCCTTTGCTGTCCTTGGGTGGGAGCTGCCCTGGCTCCCCTCAGCTGGAGGGGCTGGGGAGGGCAGCAGGAAACTCCTTTCAATCCTTGGACATGGATCCAGAGCCTGCAGGGGCAGCAGAAATCTCCTTTCAATCCTTGGACATGGATCCAGAGCCTGCAGGGGCAGCAGAAATCTCCTTTCCATCCCTGGACAGGGATCCAGAGCCTGCAGGGGCAGCAGAAATCTCCTTTCCATCCTTGGACATGGATCCAGAGCCTGCAGGGGCAGCAGAAATCTCCTTTCCATCCTTGGACATGGATCCAGGGCCTGCAGGGGCAGCAGGAATCTCCTTTCCATCCTTGGACATGGATCCAGAGCCTGCAGGGGCAGCAGAAATCTCCTTTCCATCCTTGGACATGGATCCAGAGCCTGCAGGGGCAGCAGAAATCTCCTTTCCATCCTTGGACATGGATCCAGAGCATGGAAGGGCAGCAGAAATCTCCTTTCCATCCTTGGACATCAATCCAGATCATGGAGGAGCAGCAGAAATCTCCTTTCCATCCTTGGACATGGATCCAGGGCCTGCAGGGGCAGCAGAAATCTCCTTTCCATCCTTGGACATCCATCCAGAGCATGGAGGGGCAGCAGAAATCTCCTTTCCATCCTTGGACATGGATCCAGAGCATGGAGGGACAGGACTGATCTTTTATACTCTATTTACAATTTACAATTTTTTGTAATTATTTACAATTTACAATTATTTTTTACAATTATTTCCCAATACAATACAACTCTGTTAAACTGTCCAGCTCTGTCCCATCCAATCTGAGAGTGCCAGCGTGTCACCCAGCATGGATGGCACAGAGAAGGAGGAGGAAGAATATCCACACCCCAAATTCTCCACCTTGGCCACGTGTCCCTTATCACAAACATTCCAGAAATCTGCTAATTCTACATTCTAACAGTCTAATTTACACTCTGTTTATTTTTGCAGCTTGCATGTCTTCTCTCAGCGTTGGTAAATTGTTCCAAGGAGTTAGGACAGCCCCTGAGGCAGGTCTGGGCAGCTGGAATTCCATTTTTTCCTTTCCTCCTGCAGCCCCCCCAGCACCCAGGGCCTGGCAGAGGGAGGTGAAACCCTGACCCACCCTGGGCCTCCCCTTGCAGCTGGATTTTTGGTTGTTTCTTTCTGTGCTTTTATCAGAGATTTTCTGTGCTTTTAACAGAGCTCTTGTGCTATTTGCTGTCACTGTGAGAAGTGGGAAAAGTCAGGGAAGCAATTTTCACCTCCTAATAACTTCTCCCTGTCATGGCCACGAGGCTTGAGTGTTTTTTGAAAACCAGGGGCCAAATTACTGGCTGCCACAGGGTCAGAAACCTCAGCAGGCTTCAGGGGAGCTGCAGCAATTCACAGGGGCTGAAAAACGTGTCGGGAAATCTTTGCAGCCAGTTTGGGAGGAGCAGAGGTTTGAGCAAGTGAGAAGCAAACCCGAACTGTCAGTGCCCTTTGGCAGCTCTGGCCACCAGCCCTGCTGGCAGGGACCAGCTGGGACTGAGGGAAACAGCCCAAAGACCAGGTCCAACCTCCCAGGTGCCACATCTGGTGTCCCCAGCACCCCCTCAGCTCCATGCCCAGTTTTCTGATCCCTCCAGGATTTGGAATGTCCAATAAAAATTAAATAAATAAATAAATACATAAAAGACAACCTCAGCATCACATGTGCCCCAGTTTGTGCCAGTCACTGGTGTCTCCAGGAGTAAAAATCCAAACAAATAGAGGGAGAGGGAGTGAGGGACACCTGGTTTCCCCTGAGGCACCTGCAGGTCCCCAGCCCCCCCCAGAGCCCAGCTTCATCCCCAATTAACACTCATTAACCCTCCCAGCTCTTTCCTGCCACACACAATCCCTTGTTTGGGTTTTACTCCCCAAGCTCTGCGTGGGGACTGTTTTAGCATCCAGAATTTATGGCATCTTTCCATCCCTCCCAGAGCAAATGAAGAATTTGATGACAAATTCACCAATTAAGTGGGAGCAACTCAATTGACTCCAGTGGAGTTGCACTGCCTCACTCCTGCTAATTCCATTAGGCAGCCCTGGGATGACATTTACAGAGACAGACTTTGGCCTCTCTCCCTTCATGGGGATATGGAAGGATCCCAAAAAGCCTCTGGAGGTGGGAAACACTCCTGGCTGCCTCTCCTCAGCAAATTTAGCACCTTCTAAAGGCCACTGGCAGGTTTACTCCTTATTTTTAACACATTTTTGAACAGCAGAAAACACAAACTTGGAGCTAGCAGTATTTTCCTTAAAAAGAAAAAATAAAAAGAAGAAGAAGAAAGAAGAAGAAGAAGAAAAAGAAGAAGAAAAAGAAGAAGAAGAAGAAAAGAAGAAGAAGAAGAAGAAGAAGAAGAAGAAGAAGAAGAAGAAGAAGGAAGAAGAAAGAAGAAAGGAATATTATTCCCTAAAACTCTTGCATTTTAAAGGAGATCTTCCAAGCTACAAGGCTGTGGCAATGGAAATTCTAAGTTATTTTCAATTTTAAAAGAATTCTTCTCTCTTGTTTGCCCTGGAAATTCTGCTTGGTCCCTCAGTCCTGCTGCCCCTTCCACTGCAGCTGCTTTTTCCTGGCAGACTCCAAAGCAGAATAAATGTGTTTTTTAACTAATTTGCAATAAGACTTCGTAACTTCATTAAGCAGAAACCAAATTATGTGATTTTCCCTGGAAGTCAATTGGAACAGACCAGGCTGCTGCAAAAACCTTTGTGGATCCATCCTAAAAGGATTGTGCTCCTAAAAAAGGATATTGGGATTTTCCAAATCCAGGGATGGCCTAAACTGAGCTCTCATCCTGCTGCCCTCTGCCCTGCCATGGGAAAAACCAGCAGAATCCCAAAAAATCTGAAATTCCTGCTGGAAGCTGAGCATCCCATGGACAAGGAACCTGGATCCAGGTGCAGCCTGGAGCAGGGAATGCTCAGGGTGAGCTCAGGGGGTTGGATCCCTGAGATCAGGAAAAAGGAGCAAATCCACAAAAAACAGGATTGTGGGAAATACTAAAGGAATGGGAATTAAAGGAATTATTAAAGGAATTATTGCTCCAAGGGGAAAATTCTGTTCCCTTTCCCCCTTTCCCAGCTGGCTCTGCCCATGGGAATTCCTCCCTGGGATGGATTTTTCTCTTTTACATGGGACAAGGGGAGCAGCAGATGCCCCCAAAACTCTCCACCCACACGTGCTGGGCAAAGCAAATCTGCTCATCAACCAATTCCAGCCAGCAGAAATAAAATGAATCCTGGGAAAATCCAATCACAGGAGGAAAATTCTGCTTTTCTGGCTGTATCCGGGCCACACAATGGAGGATATTGGGAGGGGTGAATAATTTGATTGGGTTTTTTTTTCCAGCTTGGGATGGGGGAGAGGGGGATCAGAGGCTGGCACAGAGAGCCCCAGCTCTGCAGGCAGAGACAGAAACCCAGCAGAGCCCCCATGAACCCCCCTGGGCAGCCTGAGACGCTGATCCATCCATGGCTGCAATTCCCAGCTCTGGGAATCAGAGCAGGGGAAGGGTCCCATCCCATCCCATCCCATCCCAATATCCCATTATCCCATCCCATTATCCCATCCCATTATCCCATCCCATCCCATCCCATCCCATCCCATTATCCCATCCCATCCCATCCCATCCCATCCCATTATCCCATCCCATCCCATCCCATCCCATCCCATCCCATCCCATCCCATCCCATCCCATCCCATCCCATCCCATCCCATCCCATCCCATCCCATCCCATCCCATCCCATTATCCCATCCCATCCCATCCCATCCCATCCCATCCCATCCCATCCCATCCCATCCCATCCCATCCCATCCCATCCCATCCCATCCCATCCCATCCCATCCCATCCCATCCCATTATCCCATCCCATCCCATTATCCCATCCCATTATCCCATCCCATCCCATCCCATCCCATTATCCCATCCCATTTTCCCATCCCATCCCATCCCATCCCATCCCATCCCATTATCCCATCCCATCCCATCCCATCCCAGCTGGGATCCAGGGCAGGCCCTGCAGGAGTCTCTGATTCTTTGTGTCGGGACAGAGGGTGTGGGACAAAACTCAAACCCTCTGTTGAAGCTGAAGGTTACAGCTGCAGTTTATTATAAAAACACTGCTGGGGCTGCAGGCACAGCCCCAGAGCAGGATAAAGAGATAAAAGGGGAGAGAGAGAGAAGAGGGAGGGTAAAGAGAGAGAGTAAAAGAGAGAGACTTCCCGTTCACAATACAATAAATCTTCTTCCATGATGAATATTCTAATTTCCAAGAACCAATCTAATACAAAATACAAATTCTACAGCATTTACATGCATCCTATAGGAATCCTTATATCAGCATAGTGTGTGACATTTTAAACTCTAAGATCTGCTCTTTGGACCCTGGTGAGTCTTTTGTGCCCTTTGGAGTTGCTCTCTGGCCAAGGGCATTGTTCAATCAAGAGGGGATTAATTACCTTCAGGGCCCATCCCATTGTTCCATGGTAATTCAGTAACTAGGGCTTGGTATCCCAAACGTGGCTTCCATTTCAATCTCCTCCATGGTTTCTCTATTCCCAGAATCTGAGCGTTCATATTTGCAAGATGCCTCTGTTCCATCTTGCCCCACAGCTGGGCAGGGGCTCAGCTGCCCTCCCTGCAGGGAGAGCTCCCAGGGAAGCAGCTCCAGGGTTATTAATAACTCCTGGAGATGTGCTGGTGGGAGCTGTGCAGACGTGCTGTTTCCACAGAAACTGGAGGCACTGGAGGTGGGATCCTCCCAGCACAGGCACGACCTCAGAGCAGCCTCCCCTCGCCCCTGATATCCAGAAACACAAATAAAAACTCATCCAGGGGGGTGGAGAGGGCGGAATTCAGCGTTCCCCACTCTGGAAAGAGTCTGGAATGTTCTTGCTGTGTGATGGGGCTCTGGGCTGTGGGTTCCCAGCTCTCCTGGCTTCCAGGATTATTCCACACATCCCAATCCCAGGAAGTTTGCCCCTGCCTGAGGTTTCTCCTGAGCCTGACATCACTCCCAGCAGGACATTTGGGTGGTTTCAGAGCTCCTGCTTTTCCCAGCTCAGGCACCAAAGAAGAGTCAGAAGTTGTTTCCTGAGGTTTCCAAGGTTGTTAGTTCTTTCTTGTCTGAGGAATTCTTTCTCTAACTAGCAAAGGTCCATCTAGCAGGGCAGTCAGAGGCACACTGCCAGCCCAGAGGGCAGATCTTACCTTTTATACTATAAATTATGTACCTAATATTCAAAATTACTTTCCAATACATGACCCTTACATTACACAGTCCAACTTCCTCCCAAACCAATCCAGGCCTCTGCAGGGGTGGGTGAATTCCAGAGGAACATTCCTTGCAGCAGGATGGATGCTACAGCACAAAACTGGCCCCACTTGTGCTGATTAAATTGGAAGAGTTCATTAGGTAAATGGTAATTGCACTGGCACACTCTGAAGGAGCCATGAACCACAAAACCTGGTTTCAGGAAAATCAGAGGTGCCCTGAGTTCCTGATAACTTCAGGATTGGTGTCAGGAGCAGCATTTCCAACCTGAGCCTTCCAGAGCTCGTTGACACATCCCATCTTTCTCCCCTCTGTGGTGTTTTCCTCCCACAGACCCATGGAATCCTTGGGGTTGGAGAAGATCCTCCAGCCCCTGAGGAGCACCTGGAGGAGCTGTGGGAATGGCTGGGTGGCCCTGCAGGGCTTTTCCAAACTAATGATCCCTGGCTTGGGGTTTTTCTCGGGAGCTGAGCACGTTTCCATCCCCACAGCTGTGGTGAAGATGTTTATTTGTGCTGCTCTGCCACTCCAGGCTCTGCTCTGGGATCCAATTATGTCAAGTGTTCCCAGATTTAGTGGGGGAGTGGTGGTGGCAGAGCTGATGCCCAGAGGAGCTGGAACAGAGCTAAGAGGAATAAAATGGGATTTATTGAGGGGCCTTCCCAGTGCCACAGCCATGGCCCTGCCCTGATGGCTCCAGGATGGAATCTGAGGAGGGTTTGGTCAGGAGATCTCACATTTTTATGGGTTTTAGTCCATTTGCTTACAGAAATCAACTGTCCCATTAACAGCCTCAGACCATGAAGTTTCATCCTCCTTGCTTGCCCACCCTCCTCTTTTCACATTGTTCATGCTCAAATCCTGAATTTGAAGAGATTGTCCTTGAGTCCCCAGCTGGGATAGGACAGTTTTGTCTTCACCACCCTCTGAAAAAATCCTGGGAACCCTTAATAAAAATAATAAAAACTAAAAGCTGCACCCCCAAGCAGAACAGAAAAAACTTAATCCTGTTGGATTGGGAAGATTGCAGTTCCTCCTGCCAGCAGCACAGGGAATGGCAATGCCAGGCTGTGAGGTACAGCTGGGTACCAGGCAGCTGGAGGAGCACTGACCAGCAGCAAAAGGCTTTCAAAGGCACAACAGCAATTATTAAAATGTAAAGATTTGAAAGAAAAACTGACATCCTGAAAAAAAAAAAAAAAAAAAAAAAAAAAAAAAGACACCAAACAAAAAACCTGAGCCAGGACAAGTTACAATAAAAAGAGCTCAGGGGGAAAATTCCTTTGGAACCAAATTGGGCACATTAAGCCCTTGGAAAACATCAGGAATATTCACCTTGCTCTCAGCAATTATTTGCCAGTTTAGAGCTGAGGTTTCTCACTGTGAGTTCATCTCTCCTTCAGTGCTTAATGAGATAATTCCAAGCTCTAAAAGCTGCCAGAAAATTGGTATGAGGGACTTCTCTGCACTTTGGTTCACAAATACTCACAAAGAAATAGAACTGAGTTTGGGGCTGCTGCTGTCCATTGTTTCCCATGGCTGGGCACTCAGGTTAATTAATTCCCAGCTGGAGATCTGTGGTGAAGTGCAGGTGTGAGCACAGGGTGGCACCTTTGCAACTCCCACCAAAAATGAGGTGCTGGGAATGAACCCACCCTGTTGTTTTAACCTCTCTGGTGTGAGATGCCATTTGCTGCCACCACCCTCCTGCAAAATGATTCATCAAGAGAAGGGCTGTGCCCAGGAGGGCTCGGGCTCCCTGGAAAGAAATGGTGGAGATGCTGCTGAGCCCTCAGGAGGAGCCAAGGAAATGCAAATCCTTGCCCAGGGGAGGGTTGCATGCAGATAAAAGAGTAAGAGGAGTTTTCTGATCCAGCCTGAGTTATCATGGGGACAGGAGCAGCTCCCTGTCCCCAGCCCAGGGATGAGCTCCAGGATCCAGCCCAGAGGTTGGGAGCAGCATGGTTTGGTTGGTGGGCACCTCACCAGGGACTCAGCTCCCACCTGGGGCAAGGAGAGGCTCAATCTCCACGTCTGGGACATCTCAGGGAGAATTTCTTCATTAAAGGGTGCCCAGGTATTGGAAAGGGAGGAGGGGGTGGAGTCCCCATCCCTGGAGGTGTCCAGGGCAGGGCTGGAGGTGGCACCTGCGGCTCTGGGCTGGGGACAAGCTGGGATCAGGCACAGCTTGGCCTCGGTGATCCTGGAGCTCTTTTCCAACCTCAGTGATCCTGTCCTGGTTTGGAGGGCAGGTGTGTGCCAATAAAGGCAATAAAATGGAGAATGCAAACCCCCTCCCTCCAAATTATTATAAATTTGAAATTAAGGGGCTCTCAGGCAAAGATGTGGGAATTAGGAATAACAGTTCTTGACTAGGAAAATGAAAATAGAAATGCAGTATTCCACAGAACAATCCCAGCCCTGCCAGAGTCAGAATCCAAGCTGACACCCGTCAGTCAGTCAGGGTGTTGGCACAGTCCCATTCAATGGTGGCTGCATCCTCCTGCAGGGGCAGATGTGGTTCAGCTGGAGCAGTGCTCCTGGAGAAGGTGCAGTTTCCTCTGAAGCTCCAGGGATGATGTGCAAAGGTCTGGCTTTCCTCTGGAATCCAGTGGAAAGAAGGTTCCTTGGTGTCCCAAATGTCAGTTTTTATCTGGGTAGGAAAGGCTTGGCTCCTCCCCTGGCTGGAGCATCTCCCAGTGGGATGATGGAATTTTATCAGTCATGCCCTGGGACTCACTGGCCATGAACAGGAGATATCTCCTGGAGGGAGGATGGGCTGTGGGAAGATAAAGATGATTGCCCAGCTGGTTTAAAGATGGCCCATGAGCAGATAATGTGTGCCAGGAGATCAGGGGCACTGCCCAGCTGGGGACAGAATTCACATTTCTGTCACATCCTGCACTGCAGCCCAACACAGATGTTGCACAGCTGTCCTGCCACTGCTCTCCCTGCCATCAGCTCAGGTTTGTGCTGTCAGTCCATGATTTTCCTTGGTGAAACTGGCTCCAGCCTGCAGGCAGCCCCTGTCCCTCTGCCAGGAGTGTGCAGGAGAAGGGAGCACCAGGAAATCTCCCCTGGGCACAGCTCTTGTCCATCCCTGCACTAAAATCACCCGGGCTGGTACAAGGGATCTCTGCACCAGGCACAGAAAACTTTGGCTTTAGCTTTAACTCATCCCCTGACTGCAGCTGAATGCCACAATTTCGTTCCAGCAGCGAGCACAGGAGTCCCTCTGGGCACTCAGACACACACCAGGGGCTGGAGCTGCTTCTGCCCTCCCCACACTCGGGCAGAGCTGCCCCTTCCCCTGGGCTGAGGCTCCTCCGGGGAGATTGGGGCTGTTCTGAGCCCAGGAAGGGAAGGAGCTGTCACAGCGAGGATCAGGGAATAAAGCAGCTAAAGAAGAGGAGCTGGGGATGACTTCACTGGCATTTTGCCTCACAGGTTCATGTTCACGTTGCAAAAATATTTATTTCAATTCTCGGCTTATCGATCCGAAAGAATCAAATCGATAATAAAAAGAATCAAATCCAATTAAACTTAATCAGCTCTCTGGGATCTGGGAAAGTGGCATTTCAGGGAGGAGGGGAGAAATCCACAGTTACTGGGCTCTGAAGGCTTGAAGGTTGGGAATTGGGACATGTGGAGATGTTCCTGCTGTTTTCCCTGGAGAAGCAGTGTCAGGTAGGGTGAGGACTGGGATCACTGGGATCACTGGGACACTGGGACACTGGGATCTCTGGGATCTCTGGGATCACTGGGATCATTGGGATCACTGGGATCACTGGGACACTGGGATCACTGGGATCTCTGGGATCTCTGGGATCTCTGGGATCGCTGGGATCACTGGGATCACTGGGATCACTGGGATCACTGGGACCACTGGGATCTCTGGGATCACTGGGATCATTGGGATTACTGGGACCACTGGGACCACTGGGATCACTGGGATCACTGGGATCGCTGGGATCGCTGGGATCACTGGGACCACTGGGATCTCTGGGATCACTGGGACCACTGGGACCACTGGGACCACTGGGACCACTGGGATCTCTGGGAACATTGGGATCATTGGGATCACTGGGACATTGGAATAACTGGGATCACTGGGACACTGGGATCACTGGGATAACTGGGATCACTGGGATCACTGGGACCACTGGGATCACTGGGATCACTGGGATCATTGTGATCACTGGGATCTCTGGGACCACTGGGATCATTGGGATCACTGGGATCACTGGGATCTCTGGGACCACTGGGATCACTGGGACACTGGGACACTGGGATCACTGGGATCACTGGGATCACTGGGATCACTGGGATCATTGGGATC
Organism: Oenanthe melanoleuca; assembly: GCF_029582105.1. Classification (NCBI taxonomy): domain Eukaryota; kingdom Metazoa; phylum Chordata; class Aves; order Passeriformes; family Muscicapidae; genus Oenanthe; species Oenanthe melanoleuca. The sequence goes on along the minus strand of NC_079342.1, from coordinate 704,035 downwards.
ATTGGGATCACTGGGACCACTGGGATCACTGGGACCACTGGGAACATTGGGATCATTGGGATCATTGGGATCACTGGGACACTGGGACACTGGGATCTCTGGAATCTCTGGGATCTCTGGGATCGCTGGGGTCACTGGGATCACTGGGATCACTGGGACACTGGGATCTCTGGGACCACTGGGACCACTGGGATCACTGGGACCACTGGGATCTCTGGGAACATTGGGATCACTGGGATCATAAAAAATATCCTCCTTTAAGTTTTCCTTGCTCTCCACATGTCCCACATGCCCTCTCCTGCTGGGGACAGCTCAGCTCAGAGCAGCCACTCCTGGAGGAGCAAAAATAGGCCACACTTAGTTAAGAGCAATTTAAACATGACCTTGCTCCTGGTGCAAATGAAATCAAATCCTTTCAGAAATCTGTTAACTGCTGGTGATGACTCTGGGGGAGAGCTGACATCTCCCAGCCTAACCTATTTTTGAGTCTAGACATGCCAGATGTGTCCTGCCTCTGGTTCCTTGAGTTATTTTCTGCTATTCAGGGATGTATTACAGCATCTGTGACAAGCCACAATGGATGAGATCAGTGAAATTCCAGGACTCTCCACATGATTTATGGATATTAGCAAGGCTCTCTTAAGTGATTTACTCTCGTCCAACCTGCTGCTCAGGGCTGAGCCCTGCAGCCCCAGGCAGCTGTTTCCAGGGAAAAGGATGTTCCTTCCATCCCCCAGGACAGAATTACAGAATATCCTGAGTGGGAAAGGACCCATCAGGATCACTGAGATATTTCCAGGGAAAAGGATGTTCCCTCCATCCCCCAGGACAGAATTACAGAATATCCTGAGTGTTCAGGGACCCACAAGGATCACTGAGCTGTTTCCAGGGAAAAGGATGTTCCCTCCATCCCCCAAAACAGAATCACAGAATATCCTGAGTGGGAAAGGACCCATCAGGATCACTGAGATATTTCCAGGGAAAAGCTGCTCCCTCCATCCCCCCAACACAGAATATCCCAAATGGGAAAGGATCCACCAGGATCAATGAGCTGTTTCCAGGGAAAAGGATGTTCCCTCCAACACAGAACCACAGAATATCCTGAGTGTTCAGGGATCCACCAGGATCACTGAGATATTTCCAGGGAAAAGGCTGCTCCCTCCATCCCCCAAAACAGAATCACAGAATATCCTGAGTGGGAAAGGATCCACAAGGATCACTGAGATATTTCCAGGGAAAAGGCTGTTCCCTCCAACACAGAATCACAGAATATCCTGAGTGGAAAGGATCCACAAGGATCACTGAGATGTTTCCAGGAAAAAGGCTGCTCCCTCCATCCCCCCAGCACAGAATCATGGAATATCCCAGATGGGAAGGGATCCACCAGGATCACTGAGCTGTTTTCCAGGGAAAAGGCTGCTCCCTCCATCCCCCAAAACAGAATCACAGAATATCCCAAATGGGAAGAGATCCACAAGGATCACTGAGATATTTCCAGGAAAAAGGCTGTTCCCTCCATCCCCCAAACAGAATCACAGAATATCCTGAGTGTTCAGGGACCCACCAGGATCAATGAGATATTTCCAGGAAAAAGGCTGCTCCCTCCATCCCCCAAAACAGAATCACAGAATATCCTGAGTGGAAAGGGATCCACCAGGATCACTGAGATGTTTTCCAGGGAAAAGGCTGTTCCCTTCATCCCCCAACACAGAATATCCTGAGTGGGAAAGGACCCACAAGGATCACCAGAGTCCTACTCCAGCACCCCCAACACAAAATAAATAACTCCAAAAGTGGCTCTGGGTACACAAGACCTTTGAACATTTTTGTGCAGAAATGTGAGCAAGAAGGAGAAGAGGACGAAGTGCCACTGCCATATTCCAGGTGGTTTTCCCAAAAAACTCCAATGAGAGACCACAGCTGCCTTGGAAGTGCACTGGGTTTGGTTCTTGGCACTTGCAATAATCAGGAATTACATCCTTGGCTGCTCTTCCAGCTCTGCATTGGCAAAGGGATCCGGGTGGTGCTGGGGAGGGAGCACCGAGGGGAGGGAGCCACGGCCCTGCAGAGGGGACAAAAAATCCCTGTCCCTGTATAGGAGACACAAAAATCTCACTGTCCCTGCAGAGGGGACACAAAATCTCCCTGTCCCTGCAGAGGGGACACAAAAATCCCCCTGTCCCTGCAGAGGGGACAAAAAATCCCCTGTACCTGCAGAGGGGACACACAAACCTCATCCCTGCAGAGGGGACAAAAAATCCCCCTGTCCCTGTATAGGGGACACAAATCTCCCCCTGCCCCTGCACACACAAATCTCATCCCTGCCTCGCTTCCTTCACGCCTGACAGGTTCTCCAATACTCACCAATAAATTGCTCCTAATGAGAAATTATTTAATAGACTGAGCACAATTTATGAGCGTGACCTGCTGAGGATAAATCCAGTAAATCCCAGCCCAGGCCTTCCCACTGACAGCACCCCTCAAATTTGGGGCAATTTGGGCTCAGGAAGGGCTGCAAGGAGCTGTTCATAATTCAGGCACTCCAGCCCAAAGTATGGACTTGGTGCTGCAATTCCACCTGTTTAACATAAATATTTTATATAAAATTAATTACAGGTGAAGGTCTCCACAGACAAGGGATGGGATCAGGCTTCAGTTAGGACTAGAACACATTCAGAAAAAAAAAATATTCTGCCTTCATTTGCTTCGAAGATTTGTGAGGAAAACAGGAGATGTGCCACATGGTTATTCCCTTTAACAGTAATTTTCCAGCCAAAATATAAAAATTAGGTTTAAAAGGTATTTCTCTTGTTGAAAGGCAAGAAGGACAAACCTGAGCCAGCCTGGTACAGAGAGAAAAAGACATTTCCATGTTCCTAATGCAAGTTTTCTGTTCTTTTCAATTTTTTTTCTATTAAAACAGGTCAGAATTTCAATGGAGATTTTTTTAAAAAGAAAAAGCACATCGTTCACATTAGAGCTGTTGTTTCAGGTTGATCCCAAACCTGATCCAGGGAGCTCAGTGGCTGTTCCTGGTGTGCCTGGACACTCCCACATGTGGGAATGCCACAAACTCAGGGAATGACAGAGCACAGCACCCGTGGCAGTGTGGAACAGGCAGCAGCTCCCTCCTGCCCACATCACTTTTATTTCATTCAGATGGGCAGGAGCAATGCCCCAGGCCTGTGCTGGGACCTCATTTCCCTCCTTCCCTGATTACAAATAAATCCCTTTTTGAAAAGACTGGTGGGTCTGGTTTTGCTCTTGGTTTTTAATCATCCTTTTAATCCCCTGAGTGCCTTGCTTGGGGCTGGGGATGGACAGGGAGGACACAAAGCCAAGGCACGGAGGAGACAAATCCAGGTCCTACATCTGGATAAAGGACAGAGCCCCTGGATACAAACAACCCCAATTTTCCATTGGATTTCCACTGTGGAACACCAAGGACTCAGCTCCACCCTCTCTGTGCCAGCCCTGGGTGAGGGGCAGGAAATCCAGGGCTGGGGAGCTCCTGCCCTCAGCTCTGTGAGAAACCAGCTTCAGTTCCCTGGTGGGTTTTACAAGGTTTGATGGCTCTGAGCAAAGGATAAATGCACCTCAAACAAAAGGTGTTTTTACCAAGAAGAAAGATTTTCACAAACAAAAATGCCAATGTTGCAAGTAGACAAAAGATCTCCGAATTTTCCACTGCAGGAAAAGTGAAAAACAGTTTCTAGCTTGAGCTGTAACCCACTCACCTTTTGGTGATTGTAACAGTGCCAGGCCCAGGCACCCCTTCCCTGCTCGTGGGGCTGAGGATGAGGCTCACAGCTCTGCCAAACCCCATTCCCTGTGAGCCCCAGTGAAATTATCCAGGAGGATAAAAAAGGTAAAATCCTGAGTTTCTCTACAGGGGAATTTTCAAAGTGAAGCTGCTTCCCTTCAGATTCCTTTTGTGTGGAAAATTTTGCAGAGATTTTTTTTTAATTTTTTTTTTTTAAATTTTTTTTTTGCCATCCAAACAAAATGTTGTCCCAGATTTCAGACCAGTTTCCTTGTGGGAAGTCCCAGAGAGAGTGGCCATGCTCAAACAGAGCCTGGCTGCAGCAGGTGGGGTCTCCTCTGGCCAGGATGCTCCAGGAGAACCCCAGGAGAGCAGATATGGATCCCCCAGTGCTGGATCCAGGGAAGGAACCACGTTTTCCCTGAGGAACTCTCATTGTCCCACCTTGGGAAGCAAATTCAGGCCCCTCTGTGATAATTCCCCACATTTGGGTACAGCTGGGGCTTGGTGCCCCTTCCCCACTGCCAAGTGTCCCAGCAGAACCCTGGGGGTGCCACTTCCACTTTTCTCATGGACAACCTGAGCAAAGCAGCCCAGCTGACCCTGGCCTGAGGCACTGGCTGATTTTATTCCCAGCCCAGCAGATGGAAATTGGGAAAAATCCTAAAGTCTGAAATAAGGGCAGTGGCTCCTGCAAACCCCACATCTCCCCAGGGCTGGTCCCAGATTTGGGAATGCAGAGGACACAGCAGCAGCCTGGCACTGATTATCACCCTCCATGCTTAAATCATCAGCTCTGCCCATTTGGCTTCCAGAGAAGTTGTTGATTTCGTGGGAACTGGGGGTGCTCAGCACATTCCAAACATAAATCCCAGATTGTTTTGCACCAAAGAGGGATGAGTGAGGTCTGTGGGGGCCTGAGCAGCTCCTCCTGTTCTGCAGCAGGTGATAAACATTGCTAATTAAAATAGTTTATAATTGTCTCTGAAAGGTTAGAAATGCTGGAGCACAAAATTTGGACTTTTCCTGACTAAATTGTACTTTTCTCCCCCGGCTCCCCGGGCCGTCTCCATGGCTACCAGGAGATTGCTGGGCTGCCTGTGCCAGCTAATTGATTTCCAGGAAGGAATGATTAATAAAAAACAACAGAGTCTCCCTCTTTGGCAGGGCACTTCTCCCAGCAGCCCCTTCCTTTTCCTCTGGGAGAGCCATAAATCCCACCCCCATAAACACCTGGGGTCCTGCAGGGTAAAAGGGGTGGGAATCCTCCACTGGGGATGGCCCTGCACTGGAGAAGGGAATTGTGGCTGATATAAAGAGATTGGATCCCAGCCTGTGCTCTTCCCATTAATCTGTCACACTTGCCTTGCCATGGATTAAATTGCATTCCTGGAAAGCAGAGCCCTGGTGTCAGAGCAGCCCAGGGAGAAAATGAATCTCTGCTTCCTCCCAGAGCCTGGAGCCAGCCAGGCCAGGAGGGAGAGCTGCACCCTCCCCCTGGCAGCCCTGAACCCTGAAATTCCTGAATCCTGATATCCCTGAATCCTGAAATTCCTGAATCCTGATATCCCTGAATCCTGAAATTCCTGCATCCTGCCATCCCTGATTCCTGCAATTCCTGCATCCTGCCATCCCTGAAACCTGCAGTTCCTCAATCCTGCCATCCCTGAAACCTGCAATTCCTGAATCCTGACATCCTTGAAACCTGAAATTCCTGCATCCTGCCATCCCTGAAACCTGCAATTCCTGAATCCTGCAGTTCCTGCATCCTGCCGTCCCTGAAACCTGCAGTTCCTGAATCCTGATATCCCTGAATCCTGCAATTCCTGCATCCTGCCATCCCTGATTCCTGCAGTTCCTCAATCCTGGCATCCCTGAGCCCTGCAATTCCTGCATGCTGACATCCCTGAATCCTGCAGTTCCTGCATCCTTACACCCCTGAATCCTGAAATTCCTGAATCCTGATATCCCTGAATCCTGAAATTCCTGCATCCTGCCATCCCTGAAACCTGCAATTCCTGAATCCTGCAGTTCCTGCATCCTGCCATCCCTGATTCCTGCAATTCCTGCATCCTGACATCCCTGAACCCTGAAATTCCTGAATCCTGCAGTTCCTGCATCCTGGCATCCCTGAAACCTGAAATTCCTGCATGCTGACATCCCTGATTCCTGCAATTCCTGAATCCTGACATCCCTGAATCCTGCAATTCTTGAATCCTGCCATCCCTGATTCCTGCAGTTCCTGCATCCTGCCATCCCTGAAACCTGAAATTCCTGAATCCTGACATCCCTGAATCCTGAAATTCCTGCATGCTGACATCCCTGAATCCTGCAGTTCCTGAATCCTGACATCCCTGAAACCTGCAGTTCCTGCATGCTGACATCCCTGAGCTCTGCAATTCCTCAATCCTGCCATCCCTGAATCCTGCAGTTCCTGCACACTGCAATCCCTGAGCCCTGCAATCCCTGAGCCCTGCAATCCCTGAGCCCTGCCATCCCTGAGCCCGGCCATTCCAGGAGGGGTTTGGAATCTCCAGGAGGGGTTTGGAATCTCCAGGGAATGCCCTGCAGCGATCCCAGAGGGAACTGGGCTCCCCCTCCAGCCCTGGCATTGCCACCGTTCCCTGTCCTGGCTCTGGCACCCCCAGGGCTCATCCCTGCCCGAGGGCTCCGGGCAGAGCCAGGCCAGCCCCGAAGGGCGGTGAGGGAGCAGCTCATCCCCTCCTCAGACCGTACACCCTGCTCAGCCCTGCCTCCTTTTCTGTGATTCCAGCACCCAGTCCCGGATTTCCCCGGGAATGCTGCGGGAGCAGCCCCTGCCGGGCTCCTGCAGGGCCCCGTGCAGTGACTCCCTCCAAAGCTCTGGGTGAAACAAGTTAAACATCAAAAAGTGCTTTTGGGCTCCTCGCCAGGCTCCTCTGGGGTTCCTGCCGCGGGATGGAGATCAATCCGGGTAAAAGATGAAGGAGCTGAGCCTCACCAAACCTCAGCAGGATTGGGGCCACACCCCAGCTCTCCTGCAGTTATTGAACAGTCGGGGGAGAGATTAAAAATTATTCCAAACCAGCAGAATTTTTAAGTTCTCCCTCCTCCCCTACCTGTACTGGCTGGGAGGATTTTTTTCTTTAATCATGGATTTTTGAAGAAGTTGGCAAGCAGGATAAATAATGTGTAGGAACAGAACCAAAGCACATTTGGGCTGGTTTGGGTGAGGAGCAAAGGCTGCAGCTCCTGGAGACCTCAGCCAGAGCAGTGCAGTCATGGAATCTCCTGATTCTGTCATTCCTTAAACCTTGTGGGACATTAATATTTCCCATGTCTTTAAAAATACAGCTTAGAAATAGCAGCAATGCAAAAAATCTGGAGGATCTCACAGCAAGAGATGAATTTCCTGACAAAATTGAGTATTCCTGGATGAAATGGGTGATTTCCAGCAGCCCCTGGGCAGAAAGGGCCTGTGGGGAGGGATCTGGACTTCCAGGAGGTTTGAAAATTATTAATAAAGAACTAATTAATAAAGAGCTTCTGGAGTGCTGGATTGTGGCAGAGCATTCCCAGAGCAATCCCTGCTGCTCATGTATTAAATGGATAAATCACTTTTTCCTAAAAAAGTCTTTTTAGATCTGCTCCAAAAAATAAAATTTTACCCTGAATTAATAAAGATTTACAGCAACTTCTTTTCCACAGCATTTTTATGCACAACTCCACCTGTGAGCTGCAAAAGCAATTCCAAAAACAATTCCATGTTTATACAGGGGGAGAACAGCAAATTCCTGGTAAACCCACGGAGCAGCCAGGCTGGGATAAGTGCAGCACTCAGGTACTGAAACAAACCTAAATATTTGGGGAATTTAGGAACTGGAACTTGGCTTTTATTTCCTTTCCACCCACCACAAAAGGGAAATAAAGAGGAAAAATTGGAATGTGTTTGCTATTACACTTCAGCCTCTCATGGATCATTTTGCTGTCGAATTCCCTGGAAAAAGAATTCCCTGGAAAAAGAATTCCCCAAAAAGGAGATTCCAAAAGGTGACTCCAAAAGTTGAGTGTGTTGTGCCTGCCAGAGAATTTGGGCGTTTACTCCTTTAAAACCTGGAGGTGTCCCACTGCCTTTTCACCTCCAAAATACCACCCCAGGTCGGAATAATTCCCATTTTTCCCGGCAGGCTGGAGCTCTCCCAGCAGCCGGTCCCGCTCTCAGCTCTGCGTCCCAAAGACATCCCTGGCTCGGGGAAAACACCAAAAATTCGGAATTGGTGTGTCCCGGAGTGAGGCAGAGATGGGCAGACCCCTCCCAAAATCCCGTCCCCACCGCGGGATGGGCGCAGCTCGTCACATCCCCGCGTTCCGACAGTTCCCACACGGAGCGAACCCGGCATCATCCCTGCTCCGAGGTGGCGATGGGATGGCAGCAGCTCTGGAAAGCGGGGCTGAGAACCCGCGGTTGGCATGGCAACCGCTGCTCCCACCCTGGGGCACTGGGATAAAATCCCGGGGATAAAATCCTGTGGATAAAATCCTTGGATAAAATCCTGGGATACCGGCTTGGCTGAGCCGCCAAACCCGCAGCTGCTCCAGGTGTGCTCTGGGTGCCTCTTGCCGGAATTTTGAAGCACTTTTCCCCAGTTCCGGCTGGTTTTGGTGCCCTGAGCCCCGCGAGGACTCGGCCCAGGGGATGCCCCATCCCGGCGGTCCCAGGATTCGCCCTGGAAGGGAGAGCGGGATGTTCCAGGCACGACCCGCAGCTCAGGGCAGCGATGTGCGTTCAAACTGTGCAGCCAGGCACTGATTAGATCTGAACGACATCCTCAGGGTGGATTTAATCCCCAAATCTGCTCGTCTGGCAGCCGGGAAGGTGCTGCCTCGGCGGGGGGGTCAGGGCAGAGGCAGCTCTGCTGTCTCCAGTTCACTTCTTTATCTGCTCATCACCCCAACCTTCCCCTGCTCCGCTCTCAGCCCCTCCTCTGGGCTTCCCATGGATTTCCCCAGAGCTTGGAGGGTTCAGGGGCTGCCCCCAGAGCTCTGATAACCCCCGATCACCGCTGGGATTCATCCGCAGCACGGAAGGATTTTCTTTACATCTTCCTGATGGCAGCACAGGGGAGCCAGAGCCGCTCCAGGAGGAGGAGGAGGAGGAGGAGGAGGAGGAGGAGCAGCAGCTCCGCCCTGCAGCCACCCTGCCCTCGGGATGGGGGCAGAGGAGCTCCCAAAGCCCTGCCAGACCCCAGCACCGCACAAACCGGGATTTGTACCGGCACAGCCAAGCGGGTTTGCGTTAATTGGATTTTCTGCCGCTCCGGGGATGCCGGGGGGCCCTCCCAGTCTCTGTGTGACACGGGGAAACAAAGCAGCTCCACGCTTCCATCTCAGTAACGAGAACAGAGCTCCGAGCAGCGATTCCCCTCCCCGGAACACGGGATAATGGGATGTTAAACACGAGGGATAAATGGGATGTTAAACACGAGGGATAAATGGGATGTTAAACACGAGGGATAAATGGGATGTTAAACACGAGGGGTCTCTGCACGGCCCCAGGTGCGGACAGCGCAGCTCCAGCCCGGCCCTGCCCCTCATCCCGCAGATAACCAGAGGATGCTCCAGACGGCGCTGCTGGTGGCTGGCGCTAACTCGGTGAACAGAACCGGCCACCATCAGTGAATAAAACATCAGCGAGGGTGAGGAGAGCTCCGGGATCCCGGCTCCATCCTGTGTCCCATCCCCAGCCCGGAGCACTGGGTGTCACCTCCAGGAATTCCTCGGGCACTGGGATGGGATCCAAACCTCCCTGGGCAGCTCCTGACCACCTTTTCCATGGAGAAATTCCTCCACTGCTGCCTCTCAGCTGTGCTGGCATTATTTTCCTTTAAAACTACAAAAAAACCTCCCTAATTTTAATATATTCGAGGAGAGCTGTGACTGAGCTCCCAGAGCTCCCACGTGCGAGGGTGTCTGTTCAAGTGAGACAAAGTTTTGCAGTTCCAAACCCAAAATTCCTTCCCACAGCCCTCGAGCAGTGGCCACATCCCTGCAGCACTGCAGAGTTCCATTGTCCATCTGGCATTAAATCACTTCCAGGCATTACATCTTCCCGTTTTATCCTCACACCCCTTGAAAGGCAGCATCAAAAGGAGCCAAATTTGTTTCAGGCTCGTTATGGACAAGCTCCAAGTGTGCTGAGGTTGGTGTTGCCGTGCTGGAGGTGGCAGTTTCTCAGCCCTGGAACGGCAAATGAGGAGCATAACCTTGCTGAGGAGGTTTTTTGGGCAGGTTTTAAATAGCCTGGCAGCAGAGCAGCTCCTGAATACCAATGCACAGCCCTGCACCTCCTCAGGGCTCAGCACAGCCTCAGGGCCCAGCTAAAATCACATCCCAGCCCAATGCCACAGCCCACTTAAATTCACCCAGATTAATCAAATTCTTTGCCTGTTTTCTATTTCAAAAATTAAAAAAGCTGTGGTTGCCTAAAATAACCCCAGAAAAGGCAGCTGTGCAGCAGCCTCTCATTTTCCCATTTTCCTTGGTATCATCATGGAATCCCAGAGTGGTTTGGGTTAGAAAGGAGCTTAAAATTCATTTATTCCAGCCCTGCCACGGGCAGGGACACCTGGCACTGTCCCAGGCTGCTCCAAACATTTCCTTGGGATCCAGGATAAATCTGGGAGCACATCCACCCCAGGGAGCAATTCCTGCCCAGGATGGAGATGAATGCTCAGGTTTGGTGGGTGTGGGACAGAGGGACAGCCCTACCCTGGGCAATGACAGTTCAGTCCTTTGGTCTGGGGATTTATTTGAAAGATTTCTCTTTATTTCCTGATTTTGGTGTGAGCATGAGGAGATGGAGCCCCCCTGGGGCCAGGGCCCTGAGCCTGCAGGGAAAGGCACCAAATCCCAAAATCCAGCTGGGGAGCTGAGCCTGCACTGCCAGGGTGCAAATCCCTCAGGCTCAGGTGGGGTGCAGAGGGATCCCCTCCTCTCGTGGTAATTAATGACATTAATGGCTCTGTTTGGCTACACCCCATGGCTGCTCCTGAAAGAAATGGAAATTTCCATTCTAAGGAAATTATTATTATTATATTTTAATATATTTTATATATATTTTTATTTATATATATATTTATATATGTTAATATATTATATTATATATTATATATATATTATATTAATATATTATATATATATTATATTGTTCCAGGTGCCACATGGGTTTAAAAACCACAATTTCTCCTCTCCCTGCAAAGCCCAGCAGCCTCACACCCAACACCCCCACTCTGCTCTCTGCTAATCAAATAAAAACACTCAGCTTGAACAGGGAAAAATAAAATGACATTTTTTTCACCTGCTGCCTGTCCCCCAGCCAGATAAACCCTCCAGATCTCCTCCTTGGGAGACAAGCAAAATAATAACAATAATCCAAAGCAACAATTCCATTCTTGCCATTTAATCAGCTCAGGTTTGCCCTCAGAGCCTCCCCAGACAAGCTCTGGGGGTTTTTAATGGATGATTAGGATGTCAAAGCCGTGTATTTTTAATTAAAGCAGCGAGTTTGACATCCTGGGTGATCCACTACCCACACATCTGACTAATACACTGCCTCAGACCAGCTGAGGAGATAAAACTGGCAAAAATCATGAAAGCAGCTTTTTTTTTTTTTTTTTTTTTTTTTTAATTTTTTTTGTTTAAATCCAAGCTTTATCCAGAGCTGGGCAGTAAAACCCACGGCTGGTGGGTCACACAAACTGTACAATAAAGGTTTTTTACCAGGAAAATCCGGTGTTTGCTCTCCCAGTGCTGCCCAGTGTGAAGCACAGCTGGGAACTGGGAACTGATGGAGTGGAACAGAAACTTCTCAGAACAGAGACCCCAGAGTGCAGAACAGCTCTGGAGAATTAAAGTGCATGAAACCACCCAGACACAGGGAGGGCACAATGTTGTGAGTCAGGGATAGGAAGGACAGGTCTAAGTTTAAGTAAAAATAAGTTTTAAGTGCCTTAAAAAAGTAAAAAGCCTGAGAAAGTAAAGACAAGTCTCAGTGAGAGTGAAGAAACTGAGCTCTAGGTATAACAAAAGCAATTAACAATAAATTAATAATAACAAATAAATAATAAGAAATAATAGTAGTAATTAATAAATAGATAATATTAGTAATAAAATAATAATAAAAATTAATTAAAATTAAGTAAATAAAAATTAATTAATTAAAATTAATAAATAAATAATAGAAATTAAATAAATAGTAAAAATCAAGAAATAGATTAAAAATTAATAAATAATTAATAAAAATTAAATAAGTAATAGAAATAAACAATAAAAATTAAATAAGTAATAGAAATAAACAATAAAAATAAATAAATAACAAAAATGAATAGAAATATATAATAATAAATAAATAATAACAATAAATAAATACATAAATAATGAAAATAAATAGAAATAACTCATAATAAGAAATAATAATAAATAAATAATAATAAATAATAAATAATAAATAATAAATAATACATATATATAAATAATTGAAATAAATGAATAATAGCAAATAAATAATAAAATAAGATATAAATAATAAAAATAAAGAAATAAACAAATAATAGAAATGAAATAAATAATAAAAATAAATAAGTAATGAAAAATAGAAATAAATAATAATTATAAACAATAATTAATAAATAATAGTAAATAATAAATAATATAAATAATTAATAATAATGAGATAATAATAATAAATAAATCAATAATAATAACTCAATAATAAGAAATAAATAAATGTAAGAGCATTTCCTACACTCTTCAGACAGACCAGCAGGAAGTGTTTGTGTGGATGGGCAGAGCCTCGTGTGTGTAAGAATTAACAGGACTCTGAACCAGAGCCAGAATTCAAACAGGGTCAGGAGAAACGCCTCAGGTTGTTTTTTAGCTCCCTGGGTGATTTGGAAGTAAAAATCCCTGTGCTGGAGTGAGAGGTTTCTCTCTGCACACCAGGCTGCAGCTTCTGATTTAATTCAGGACTTTATCCCAGAAAGTTTTAACACAAACTTCACAGCTTGGGTTTTGTCCCAAAAAATAAACAACTTTCCAGCAGCAGCAACTGCTCTGGCCTCTGTGAAACCCCAAACCCTTGAGAAGCTCAACAGCAGCACCTGCCTCAGGAAGGAAAACCAAAATTCCAAAATTCCAAAATTCCAAAATTCCATGGCTGAGGCAGCACACCCAGCTGCATCCCAAAATTCCTCTGTGGGTCAGGGATTCCCTCTGAGCATCCCAAACTTTGCAAAAATCCCCATCCCAAATTCTGGCAGGGGCAGAATCCTGAGCCTGGATTCCCCCTGAGCATCCCCAAAATCTGGCAAGGGCAGAATCCTGAGCCTGGCAAGGGCAGAATCCTGAGCCTGGCAAGGGCAGAATCCTGAGCCTGGATTCCCCCTGAGCATCCCCAAAATCTGGCAAGGGCAGAATCCTGAGCCTGGCAAGGGCAGAATCCTGAGCCTGGATTCCCCCTGAGCATCCCCAAAATCTGGCAAGGGCAGAATCCTGAGCCTGGATTCCCCCTGAGCATCCCCAAATTCTGCAAAAATCCCCATCCAAAAATCTGACAAAGGCAGAATCCTGAGCCTGGATTCCCCCTGAGCATCCCCAAAAACTGGCAAGGGCAGAATCCTGAGCCTGGATTCCCCCTGAGCATCCCAAACTCTGCAAAAATCCCAATCCCAAAATCTGGCAGGGGCAGAATCCTGAGCCTGGATTCACTCTGAGCATCCCCAAAACTGGCAAGGGCAGAATCCTGAGCCTGGATTCACTCTGAGCATCCCCAAATCCTGGCAAGGGCAGAATCCTGAGCCTGGATTCCCTCTGAGCATCCCCAAATTCTGGCAAGGGCAGAATCCTGAGCCTGGATTCACTCTGAGCATCCCCAAAACTGGCCAAGCGCCCAAGGAAAGCTCTGCCCTGAGCAGGGAGGAATTCCAGGGATGCAAGGAAAGGGAGCCACAATCAGGAGACGAAAAATCATGGATAAGTTAATGGAAATTTCCTCCATTAGGTAGAAAAATCCACTTTGTTTCATCAGCAGAATATTTTCAATCTGGGAAAAATAAATAAAAATCAGAGGCCAGGATGACAATGAAGTTTTGAGAAGAAGGTGGAACACCAGGACATCATTTATGGATCCCTGGGCTGTCCCAGTTTGAATTAATTAATTAATTAATTCCCACTCAGCTGCCACAGGGTTGAAGGTCTGAAAAGTCTGAGGGGTGAAATATTTATTGGTCACCCCAGGAAAAACCATCCCACAGATAAGGGGAGACAAAGGGTTCTGCAATTTCCACAGAATTGCCCAAGGGTCACATTTCCAGCAGTGCTGTCAGTGCCACATGGGGGATGCCCATGGGGATGGGATTTATCTTCTGGAGGGGTTTTAGTTGAGATTTGGGGTGGAAAATTCCCTCCTGGGAGGATTGCAGTGCCCATCCCAGCAGAGTTCTCACTGCAGCAAGAACAGGAACTCTGGATTAGCTCATCCTGCTGAAGACAATTCCTTTGTTATTAATGTCCACAATTACTTCTGGTTCTTTCTCATGACTGATAAATTGTCTAATGAGATTTTTACTTGTGATTAAATCAAGGAAAAAGGAGATTTGGGCAAGAGAGGAGCTGATTTTTCTGCTGAAAAGCATTTTAGGTCCCTGAGCTGCTGGAACCCCTCTGGAGCCAGGAGAGCTGGGGGTGCTCACCTGGAGAGCAGAAGGATCCAGGGAGATCCAGGAAGGACCCAGCAATTTGTCTGACCAGGAATGGGGAATTCCCAAATATCCAAAGGCAACAACCACCTGGGATTTGTCTGACCAGGAATGGGGAATTCCCAAATATCTGAAGACAACAACTTCCTGGGATTTGTCTGACCAGGAATGGGGAATTCCCAATATCCAAAAGCAACAAGTGCCTGGGATTTGTCTGACCAGGAATGGGGAATTCCCAAATATCCAAAGACAACAACTACCTGGGATTTGTCTGACCAGGAATGGGGAATTCCCAATATCCAAAAGCAACAAGTGCCTGGGATTTGTCTGACCAGGAATGGGGAATTCCCAAATATCCAAAGGCAACAACTACCTGGGATTTGTCTGACCAGGAATGGAGAATTCCCAAATATCTGAAGAAAACAACTACCTGGGATTTGTCTGACCAGGAATGGGAAATTCCCAAATATCTGAAGAAAACAAGTGCCTGGGATTTGTCTGACCAGGAATGAGGAATTCCCAAATATCTGAAGACAACAACTACCTGGGATGCATCACTCAGGAAAACAAGGGGAAAGAACTGGAATGAATTAAGTTCAAGAGGAGTTGCCAAGAATTTCAAACCCCCTTTTGCCTGAATTTTGTTTCTTTATGTGGGCTTGAGAGACTGTCTGGGATGGCTTTGCTTGATTTGTTCCTTCTTTTATCCTTAAAATATCAGGAACGCCAATATTAGCCTGGTGTTCAACACAAGGCTTGGATTCTTTTTGAGCCAAGCCTTAAGGAGAGATGTTGGATTTTTAGCAAAGCCTCCCTTCCTCTGAAATGTTAATCAGCATCTGGAGTGGAGAAATTAGGGAAAAAAAGGCAAAAAGCAGCAAACCTTGGTAGTTCCCTCTCAACTTCCCTTTCAAGTGCAGAGTTTCTCTGCCTTTCTTCTTGAAACTTTATCTGCACACACTTTCTCAGGTTTTTGTGGATCAGACACCTCAGGAGTTCCCAATAAATACAGTTCAGCCCCTGAAAGTCTCTTTTCAGGTATCAGTACCTCCCCCATGATCTGCTCTCATTTAAGGAGATATTTCTGAGATATTTAGAAGTTAAATAAGCCAGAGAACACAATTCTCGATTTTCCCCTCCCCTCTGGAGTTTTGCAGGGAAAGTTTTCTTCTGGAAAGCTCAAAATGGAGCCCTGTCCCTCTATTCAAGGTCTTTTAAGGATAAACTGTCCAATTAAGAAATGCCACCTAAATTATTTTTACTTTTAGCCCAATAACCAACCACCCGTGGCCTGCAATGCAAACTTCTCTATTTAATTACAAAATATCACCCAAACCCATGAAGAAGAAGGTGAAGGACAAACCTCCACCCTAAAACCTCCATCTTGCTATATATATATATATATATATCTGTGTGTGTGTGTGTATATTACTATATATATTAGAATGTAGAATAGATATTTTAATATTATATTCTAATATAATATTATATAGAATATTAGAATATATTTAAAATATATTACTATATTTTAAAACCTTGAACTCTGCATTTTCCACCCTGTGATATTACACACTTCTGTTCAAACTACACACCCACAATCCCAGGTTTATCACTCGATTTTGGGAACCTTCTCTACTGCCCCAGTTAAATGTAGAGTTCTCTGGGGGTCAGTTCCTGTCAGCACAGAAAGTCTAAAATTCTCTGTGAGCAGGGTTCCAACACATCAGGACAGGATTTTTTTTCCAGAGGTGAGGCAGCTCTGGCATAACTAATCCCAGTTTTTCCAGCTGGTCCCAGCTGACAGGGGAGATGGCAAAGGGAGTGGGATGGAGCAGCAGAGCCGGTCCAGCCCTTCCCAGGGACCCAGACCATTCCCAGAGGGAGCACAGCTCACCCCACTGGGATCTGGGTCTGATTTTGTGTCACAGCACCCCCGGGCTGTGGGATGGGATAGCAGGATGGGATTGGAATGGGACAAGCCCTGAGGTCCCTTCCCACCCAAAGCATTCCAGGATTCCACGATCTCAGGGCCCTGCCATAAATTCACCATTCCCTGCTGGATGCACATCCCCAAATCCCTTTCCCTGGGGTTTCTCTGGATGCACAGCCTGGATCCCAAGCTCCCAGCACTGCCGAGGCCACCCCAAACCCAAACCCAAACCCCCCCTTGCAGAGAGGCAGAGCCTGCTGAGCTCTGGGTCACTCCTCCCTGGCAGGACTGGTGGCCAGGCCTGGGTTCAGTGTGAGATCATTGGCCATGTGCTGGTGCTCAGTGAATATTCCATTGCTGCTGCCTCCTGTGTGGGCTGCCTGTTCTCCTGGAGTGCTCCAGCACCATGGAAACCTTGGGAGAGATTTTCCTTTAATTGCTTGAATGGTTGACAGACAACAGCCCAGCACCATGGAATTAAACCCCCATGGCTGAGGAATTCTCAAGAGCTGCTGCTGGTGGTTTAATTTTATTTTTAAACCTGGCAACATCTGCTCACGTCCAGGAGAATTTGGAAAGGCTTTAAAGTGGTCAGGCAACAAATCTGTGTGACCAGAGCTACAACTCACACAGGTCAACCCTTGGAACTCAGGGACAATTTCAGCCAGGAAAGAAAATAAAAATAAATAAATTTTTGAAAAGTGATCAAAAACTAATGGAATGCTCCTTTTCATTTTAATTTGTACTTTCATGGCAAGTTTAATTCCACAAATAACCATCCCTTGGCTTTAGGACGAAAAGAGGCTGAGCCCCATTATCCAAAGCCAGGCAGCTCTCCCTAAATCAAATTTTGTGTGTCTCAGGTTAGAATTGTGCTGTGTCTGTAGGACAGAGCCCTGGCACCCCCTGAGCACCATTACAGGATGAAGGAGGTTTTTGTGAGCAGGGTTTGTGCTGCATGAGTCACCACCCAGGCTCCTTGGGATGCAGATTATCCCCGTTCCCAAGACAGCAGGAGCACATCAGGAATTTCACTCAACTGCACCAAGTTTTTGCCATTTGATAAAAGCAGAATTTTCAGTCTTACATCCCCAAAGCTGTGGCTGAGGCTTAGCCCCAAATTAAACATCAGTTTAAATTTATTTCAGACCCATTTGCTGTTAAGGGCCCTGTGCTCCTCTAAAGGTTTTTTTTTTTTTTGGCAATTTAAACATCACAAGCTCCAAATGTTTGTCAAAATAACTCCCTGATCATTTTAAAGAGCACAGATGACAAAGGTGGGAGAGCTGGGAGATCACTTGGTCATGGGCCTGTTTTTGTCTCAGTCTCTGCCAGAACTCTCAAGGAGCCCTTGTTTAAGAAAGCAAATTATATTAATTGCATTTATCATTATTATCATTAATGTGCCATTGGAAACTGCCAGTGACATTTGTTTTGGTTTGTTTTTAATATGTTCAAACGAGCTGGATTTGAGCCCAATGCCAAGTTTGAACTGAGGTATTGCTGAAAATCCTGAAAAATTCCAGTTCTGGGCAGAGACTAAATTCTCTGTGCCCATTGTAAAATCCACAGCAGTAAAACCTGGATTTTCTAAACCCAGGTCTGAGCTCCAAGCTGCCCTTGAGCACCCCCAGGGGCACAGGGAGTCCATCCCTGGGGCTCCATTTCCCCTCCAGGAGCACAGAGAATCCTGATCCCAAAGCTCCAGGAACTGAGCTGCCCAAATTTCTTCCATGAAGGAAAGTTCAGAGCATTGCCCAGCGTTTCACTGGTGCTGAGATCAAGACTGAGAGATGATAAACTGAGCCCTGGAGTGTTGAACAGCCCAGGCAGCCTCATCCAGCTGGGATTCACAGCTGGGATTTCAGGAGAACTTCCTCAGCTCCTTTGCACAGCCCCATTCTGCAAACACCACAGAACCCTGGGATCCCTGAGGCTGGAAAAGCTCCCCCAGCCCATGGAGTCCCTGCTGTGCCCAGCCCAGAGCACTGAGTGTCACCTCCAGGAGTTCCTGGGACACCCCCAGGGATGGGGATCCAACCCTCCCTGAGCTCCCTTTCCATGGGGAAATTCCACCCTGAGCCTCCCCTGTCCCTGTTCCCAGATCCCAAATCCCCCCAGTGTCCCCTCCTGGCAGGGATTGTGCAGAGCCAGAAATTCCCCCTGAGCCTCCTTTTCTCCAGCCTGAGCCCCTTCCCATCTCCTCAGGGATTCTCCAGCCCCTTCCCATCCCCTCAGGGATTCTCCAGCCCCTTCCCATCCCCTCAGGGATTCTCCAGCCCCATTCTCCATCTCCTCAGGGATTCTCCAGCCCCTTCCCATCCCCTCAGGGATTCTCCATCCCTTCCCAGCTCCATTCCCTGCCCTTTCCCAGCTCCAGCCCCTCTCTCCCATCATGGTCTGGCCCCATCCAGGTGCCCTCAGCCTCCTGCCCACCTGGGCACCCCCGGGCTGGTGTCCAGCTGCTGCCACCAGCATCCCCAGGGATTTCCCAGCTTCCCAGCCCCTCTGTCCCAGCCTGGAGCATTCCAGGGGTTGTTGTCACCCAAGTGCAGGACCCAGCCCTTGGCCCTGCTGATCCCACCTGTGCAGGTGCCCTGCAGAGCTTCCTGCACCCCCAGCAGATGCACAGTCCCACCCAAAGCAGGGCCAGCCCCTGCTGGGGGGTGAGCAGCCCGTGGACACCCTGACAGGGTTCACTCCCCAGACCCTCAGCCCTTGCCCTGGGCTCTGCTGAGCTGGGCACTTTCCCTGAGCCCAGCCCCGTTCCCAGCACAGCATTACCGCACCCTCCTGGCACTGCTCGCCCTGAGAACGGAGCCAGGCTAAAATTAGAGGTGTTGTGAGTGTGGTATCGGGGAAAAACCACAAAATTGGCTGAAAAGAATGGATCTGAGCTAATTCTGGCTGGGCTGCTCGTGTTTCCTGTCAGGGAGGTTGCTCAGCACCGAGCACTGCTCTGCTGCAGGAGACATTTGGTGTGTCAGTGCTCTCCCCATCAGTGCAGCAGGGCTGGGCTCACCCCGAGGCTGCAGCCCGAGGAAAGGCTGTGCTGAGCAGGGTTAACCCCAGCTCGGGCTGCGGTGAGAGCTGGAGCTCCCGGGCAGCGGGGACACCACCTCCATCCTCACAGCCCGGGCAGCGGGGACACCACACCACCTCCATCCTCACAGCCTGTGCTCCCACCAGCGTGGGCAGGAGGTGTCACTGCTCATGAATATTCACCAAAACAGGAGCTGAGGCACAGCCCGGCCACGGATCTGTCACCGGGCTGCAGCTGTGCAGGTATGGGGAGAGAGGAACTGCAGGCACAGAGCTGAGGGAGAGCGGCCAGGGATGGGCACACAGGAGCTGCGACAGCAAAGAGGGACACACAGAGTTATTGGGGACAGCAAAGAGGGGCCAAACAGGGACACACAGTTATTGGGGACAGCAAACATGGACACACAGTTATTGGGGACATTAAAAATGGACACACAGGTATTTGGGACAGCAAACATGGACACACAGTTATTGGGGACAGCAAACATGGACACAGTTATTGGGGACAGGAAGCACACACACAGTTATTGGGGACAGCAAACATGGACACACAGTTATTGGGGACAGCAAACATGGACACACAGTTATTGGGGACATTAAAAATGGACACACAGTTATTTGGGAAAGCAAACATGGACACACAGTTATTGGGGACAGCAAACATGGACACACAGTTATTGGGAACAGGAAACAGGGACACACAGTTATTTGGGACATTAAAAATGGACACAGGTATTTGGGACAGCAAACATGGACACACAGTTATTTGGGACAGCAAACATGGACACACAGTTATTTGGGACATTAAAAATGAACACACAGTTATTGGGAACCCCAAACACACACACAGTTATTGGGGACCCCAAACACAGTTATTGGGAACCCCAAACACAGTTATTGGGGACACCAAACACAGTTATTGGGAACCCCAAACACAGTTATTGGGAACCCCAAACCTGGACACACAGTTATTGGGAACCCCAAACACAGACACACAGTTATTGGGGACCCCAAACACAGTTATTGGGAACCCCAAACACACACACAGTTATTGGGAACCCCAAACACACACACAGTTATTGGGAACCCCAAACACACACACAGTTATTGGGAACCCCAAACACAGTTATTGGGAACCCCAAACACACACACAGTTATTGGGAACCCCAAACCTGGACACACAGTTATTGGGAACCCCAAACACACACACAGTTATTGGGAACCCCAAACACAAACACACAGTTATTTGGAACCCCAAACCTGGACACACAGTTATTTGGAACCCCAAACCTGGACACACAGTTATTTGGAACCCCAAACACACACACAGTTATTGGGGACACCAACCAGAGCCCGTCCTGTGCTGTCCCCTGGGCCAGCTCCCAGCCCCACCACAGCACCTGGCTGATTTCTCCTCCTCCCAAGGCTCTCCCATTATTCCAACATTCTGTCCCAATTTCCCACACAGAGCCAAGCCCTTCTCCTCCTTAGCAGCTGCCACTGCAATTCCCTCCTGTTCTCAGTTAATGGTCAGCCAAGTCTCTCAGTTTATCAGAAATCTCTTCTGCTGAAATGAAGAACTTTTTAAAAGTCTATTTAAATCAAATAACCTCCTCTTGCATGAAGGTCATTTTTAACAACAAGCTCTAACAATTTTAGAACAGCATCTCCTCCTTTCCAGACAGGGAATATTTATTTTAAAAATCTGTTGGCTAAAAACTGAATAGTTGAAATTGATAGGAAGGAGACCAGCTGATAATAGTGTACAGTGACCTAGAAAAAATTCAAATTACTGCCATTTCTGTCCAGAGCTTACAAGCAAATGAAGTACAACAACTTGACAAAGCTGGAGTGCACACATGAATTCAAACCCACTCAATGGCCCTGGAGGTGGCTGGGGCTGCAGAGCTGCCCTGCCAGGTGGCTGATGGAGAAGAGCTGGCACAGCCTGCTCTGCCCCCAAACACTCAACTTCCCCTGAACTGCCCTTTCCAAAATGCATTTGGAAATTAAATTCCACAGATTTCACAGCTCCAAGTGCACGAGGCTCCACTGCAGCTACACAAGAACCAGGAAGGTTGTGGAATCTTGGAATGTGTCCAGAGGGGCCTTAAACCCCCCCCAGTGCCACCCCTGCCATGGCAGGGACACCTCCCCTGCCCAGGGTGTCCCAGCCCCATGTCCAGCCTGGATTTGGGCACTGCAGGGATCAGGGGCAGCCACAGCTGCTCTGGAATTCCAGCCCAGCCAGGAATTCCCAATTCCAATATCCCACCCATCCCTGCCCTCTGGGAATCCATTCCCTGTGTCCTGTCCCCCATCCCTTGTCCCCTCTCCAGCTCTCCTGGATCCCTCCAGGCCCTGCCAGGGGCTCTGAGCTCTCCCTGGACCCTTCTCCTCTCCAGTGTCCCCCCAGCTCTCCCAGTTTGGCTCCATCCCTCTGATCCTGGTGTCTCCTCTGGAGCTGCTCCAACAGCTCCACGTCCTTCCTGAGCTGGGGGCAGAATCATCAGGCAATGTAATTAAATGTAATTAAAATGTGCCTGATTTCCTCCCCTGGGACCACGGGGTGAGGAAGAGGAGGCAGCAAACCCCTCTTCATCTCCTGCTGGGGCACCAGGAGGGCACAGGGGCGGCTCTGCCTGCTCTGCTGAGCTCCCTTCCCAAGCAGGACAGAGCACAGACCTTTCCAAGGTCAGGTTTAACCAACAAAAGTGGCACCTGCCCTAAAACTAACCCAGGGCAGACTGAGAGGGCTGGAGGAGCCCACCCACACCCCCCATCCTGTTTGCTCCCCTCTGAGCCAAGCTGGGTTCTCTTCTGGTTTGAGGTCTTTAGGTTCAGTTCTGGTTTGGTTTTTGTTTAGTTCCTACTCAAGCTCCTGCTCTAACCCCAGCCTGTTTCAAGGATGCTTCAATTACCTTTTCCCACAGCCTTTGGCTACTTCCCAGACTTCCAGGAAGGATTTCTCAGCGTTCCAGAGGCTGCAGGGAACTTGGCCAAGGAGATCTGGCCTGGATCAGTAGCTCAGGGATCACACACAGCAGCTCCAACCTCTGTCTGCTCCTGGGCATCCCTGAGCCCCTCCCTGAGCAGGCAGGCTCCCAGACAAGATATTTTTGGGATTTAAACCTCTGCCAACAGGAATCTGGAATGATCCACGCCTTATGTCAGAGCCTAAAGCACCTTTTCACAAACAGCAGCTGCAATTTTATAAAATGATACCTAAGGACTCAGAGTTCTGAATTCTCCTGGATAAAAGGCTCACCTCGTTTTACCCCAGCACTAAACCACCAAACCCAGGGAAATTTTAGGTTCCAAAGGTTGGGAAGCTGGAAAAGCAGCAGTGCCACTCCACACAAATATTGATGTCCCGGTAGTGATGCCCTGACATGAAAACTGCCTGAGCGCTTCTCCCATCAGCCCGTTGCCATCAGCTCCATCCCGCAAAGCCAGCGCTTCCCGGGAAACTTTCCGGGATCAGGAGAACAACACCACCACCGTGCGGCCGGACAGAAGGCAGGGAGGAGGGCTGGCTGTGCCCTCACTCACACCTGCAGCAGATTCCCAGAGCCGCCTGCGGAAAGCAGGGACAGATCCGGGACAGATCCGGGATAAATCCGGGACAAATCCGGGACAAATCCGGGATAAATCACGCTGCAGGTTGCTCCTGTGCAGAGCAGATGTCCCACTCCCAGCTCAGGGCCGTGGATTCTGTGCCTGCTCTCACTGTCTGGGCTGTCCTGGAGCTGTTCCCAATCCTCCTTCTCCAGGTGTTCCTGGGTTCAGACCCCTGGACATCCTGCAGAGGTGTGGTGGCTCTGGGGAGAGGGGGAACCTCCACTGCCAAACAAAGCCCAGGGGATTTGTAAGGCTGGAGCAGGGATGGGCTGTGTCCCTGGGGACGCAGAATTCCAGACTGGGTTGAGTTGGACCTTAAATCCCTTAAATCCCATCCCATTCCGAGGACAGGGACACCTTCCACCATCCAGCCTGGCCTTGGACACTCAGGGATCCAGGGCAGCCACAGCTGCTCTGGGAATTCCATTCAAGTCCCAGCCAGGAATTCCTTCCCAAATCCCATCTGTCCCTGCCCTCTGGCACCGGGAATCCATTCCCTGTCTCCTGGTTCTCTCTGCCCTCTCCCTCCTTTTTAGAGCCCCAGTTGTTTGGATTTTGGTCCCCTTTTCCCAGGCAGCCAGGTAAAACCAGAATATTTCCAGAGCTTCCCCTCAAACTGCATTCCATGGGCAGGATGGGATGCACAGCTCACAGCCAGGGAATAAGGGAAGCAATTAGAAAATCAAAGCTCCCAGACACCTGCAGGAACCTGCAGCATCTGAAAAGACCATGGACTACTCCCAAAACCAAAGTGCTTCGTGTTTCCATTCTCCTCCTGCTTTTTCAAGCTTTTTAAGTAGCTCGAGAGAAAACTGAATTTCCCTATTTTTTTCCCAACAACGCAGCCTTAGCCATGGAACCACAAGCAGGAACATCCTAAAGGTTGTGTGAATGCAAAAGCTGCTCACTCCAGCTGGAGTCCTTTGGGCACTGGAGGAAATCTAGGAAAATCCTGGGAAAAAAAAAAAAAATCCCAGTAACTATTTATTTGCATTTCCTAGTGAAGAAGCCAGCTTCTCCCTGCCAGCATTGCTGGTGTTTCACACTCCTGGCAGCTGCCACTTTCCACTCCGGGAACATCTGCATCCCGCAGGCTTGCAGTGAGTTCCCAGAGCCGCGGGGATGGAGCTGGGAAGAGGGACAGCGTTCCCGTTTGTCCCGAGCATTCCCGTGCCGAGCTATTCCTGAGAGCAGAGCCGAGCCCACACTCCCGTTCCAGCCCAGCCCAGCCCTGAGCCATCGCTGCCCCCGGAGCACCCAGCGCATCCTGCCCGTGCGCTCGCCACACGAACCATCCAGCCACAAAATGTTCGGAGAGAACCAGCTGAGAGGAGGAAACGGGGCTGGAGAGGAGCAGCAGCTGCTCCACTTTTGGGGAATAATGGAGCTGATGAGCTCGCCTGGGAGGGAGCTGGGCACAGCTGCAGCTGCTGGGGAAACAACAAAGGGCTCGTTCTGCAGCCACTGAACCGCTCCGAGCTGGGCTTGGCTTCTCTGGGGTCTCATTTTTATTTAACTGCTCCTGGGTGCAGGGAGAAAATGTCTCCACGTGAAGCAGCTGCCAGTTAGAGTCCCGGGGCAGAGGCAGAAAAGAAGTTTTTTCCACAAGTACAGGAGTAATCCCATTGAATCCTATAAAACCATGTCAGACACCTTCAAGGCAAATTTTCTAAAGAAATAAAACCACAGATCAAAACTCTGCATCCTAAGTACAGCTATTAAATAATCAGAGCAAACTTTCATTTGTTGGTATCACAGTTTGCACCTTCCCTTCTAAAAATTATCTCAGGAGTGGATGTCACACCATCCCAGAGTCACATCCTATTTATCCAACTCCCAGGAAAAAATCTGGTTAATCCCTATGGAGCTGGCTGGTTTCCCTCTATTTTTTTTTTCTCCTTGGAAAGTCAAAAGGTGCCTCAGACTTCCTGGATGGATAATTGAGGCATTTCCAGCTTTTCAGTCCATCCTGAACTTTCTAAGCCAAAAAACCTCAGCACAGGCAAGGACAGCAAGAGGCACTGAGAATTCCATAAAATATCCAAATAGCAGCTTTTTAAATATAAAAATTGTAACTAAAACAATTAATAAATGTGGATAAATATCCAGGGAATTTCCCCCTGTTTGATCCAGGCAGGTGTGAGGGGCAGGATCCCACACCACAGAAGGAAGTTCTCCCAATACACTGAATATTCAGCTTTATTATCCCTCCAAACCAGCAAAAAGCCACCTCAGCTGAATCTCTCCACTACACCACACTTAACATCCACTATTTAATTAAATCTGAAGCCAAATGACTCGAGGGGGAGAAGCACAAGTTAATTAACATATCATGACACAGCACATGAAAAACCCTGGGACATAAATAATAAACCACAGCAAAGCAAAAGGGCTCAATTTAGGACTGGCTGAAGGACCTGGGTTAATGAGGAGTGTTTGGAGCCAGGACTGCTCATGTCTCTCCCTCCAGCCAGGGATTCAGACTCTCAGCTCAGATCAGTATTAACCTCAGGTAGAGCAGCTCAAATCCATATTTTCTGTCATTTTTTTCTGCTCAGTACCTTTGAATCTCGCAGAAAATAAACCAGGTTTTCATCAAACCTCCATCCCCCAGCATGGTTGCAAGCAGGGGTTGTTAATTATAGATTAAACATTCCTGCAAGACTTTGAAACCAACCCAAGCAAACCCAGCTCAGGATTTCTCAGCACCCAAAGATCACACAGCTTCACACACATTTTAATTGTTGGAATAGATTGAACACCACATGAATTTTCTCTTGCAAAATGCTCTTTGTGCACCTCACCCTATAGTAAATTGATGTTTGTGTCACACCTACTCAGCTCCATGTTTTGTTACACAGGATCCTCTTGTCCCCTTGAGAGGAGTTTTTTTCTTTTATATTCAATAATAATAAATAGCAGGCTGGGAATTGATTATTATTTCTACACTAAATGTCCCAAACATTCCTCCTCAGCATATTTACTCAGCTCAGAATTTTACACTCTAAAAGGTGTCAACATCCTTCAAGTAATAAAAGGCAGATAAATTCAATGCCTACAAGGTTAAGGGATTTACAGACATAAAAATTGTAATATTATTCATGACTTCAAGGTTTTTCTTTGTGATGTTACAAACCTGCTGCACATTCATTTGGTTTTGTAAAACTCTATAGAAGAGCTACTAAGAAATTTGTATCAGGGGAGCAGAACTAAGACCAGTGAGTGAATTAAAGAATATTCTCCCACCTGGCATCACTGTCCATCATTTACCAACAGTCCTGGGGAGGTCCCAGGTGGCTGGAATTTATAAAAAGAGTGGGAAGGAGGATTGTAGACCAGTCAGCCTGAGCTCAGAACAGGTTAAGGTTATGGAACAGTTAATACTGAGTTACAGGATGGCTGTAAAGGGGTTAGTTGTATTATTTAATTAATGGTGGGTTTGGGGTTTGTTTTGTTTTTATTTAGAGTTAGGATTAGAAACATGAAGGAGATGAATTTTTTTGTGTGTGTTTGGATTTGGTTGTTTATTGAATTTTATTTAAAGTGTAGAGAGTTTTGTAACACTTTTAGCTTTGTACTTTTGTAGCACTTTTGAGTGCTGTGTCCAGTTCTGTGCCCTCAGTTTAGGGAGGACATTGAGATGCTTGAGAGCATCCAGAGGAGGCAACAAGTCTCAAGCTGTGCCAAGGGAAATATAGGTTGGATATTAGGGAAAAGATTTTTACAGGAAGGGTGATCAAGTATTGGAATGGTCTGCCCAGGGAGGTGTTGGAGTCACCACCCCTGGATGTGTTTAAAAACAGACTGGATGTGGCACTGGGTCCATGGTCTGGGTGAGGTGTTGGGCTGGGTTGGGCTCGATCATGGAGGTCTCTTCCAACCCAGTGATTGTGGGATTGTGGGATTGTGTGATTGTGGGATTCATTGTGGGATTGTATGATTGATTGTGGGATTCTGGGATTCTGGGATTCTGGGATTCTGTGATTGTGTAATTCTGTGATCCTGTGATCCTGTGATTCTGGAATTCTGGGATTCTGTGATCCTGTGATTGTGTAATTCTGTGATTCTGTGATCCTGTGATTCTGTGATCCTGGGATGGATTTGCACTGTGGGATCACTCCTGGGAGGGCTCTGTCCACCCATGGACGAGGACATGGAAAACCAAACCACTCTTGCTCTGCCTTTGGGGTTTCCAGCCTGGGTTCCTGGGCTCTCCCTGGCTGTGCAGGGTGTGCTGGGCACAGCCTGGGCTCTCCCTGGCAGTGTCTGCAGCCCCGGGAACGTGATCCCAGTTCTCCCAGCAGAGTTTCTCCTGCCTTGGGGCACGGGGGCTGGTTCCTGTTACTGCTCTCAGCTCGTTCTCTTCTCACCATCAGCTGGGCTCAGACATTTGATGGAGCTCAGATGCAGCAGCCACATCTCTGGTGGCTTCACCTGGCTCGGTGGTAAAGCCAGGTTTGGGTACAGGTGGCCCCGATGGGTGTTTCTGGTGTTTGCAGGAGCTGTAATGGAGCAGGGCCAGGCTGGGGCTCCTGCAGTGGCTGGGGTGGCATTGAGAGCCCTGGCAGGATGAGTGGGGGTGTTTGTTTGTGACAAAAGGATGTGAGGGCAGAGGTAAAAAGGAACTCGGCCCAAAGCTTCATAGCACTCAGACTTAATAGCACTTAAGTTACACCCTAAACCTAACAATTTAACACAGGAACAGCACTTGACTTCTAACTCACTTATTATTCACTTAACTTCCAGCTTAACCCTGATAATGGAACGGAGGAATGCCAACAGCTCTTCATGGCTGAGGAAATCAAAGTGAACTGAGCAAAGATCAACCTTGGGCACCATGGCTTCTGTCATGACCTGGCCTCGCTCTCAGGCCTCACTTGGTGAGACACTAGAGCAGCTCAGACACCCCTGGGAGCAGCATTTCTGCCAGTGCCAGGACACAGGAACTGCTGAGTGCACAGGGTGAGCTGCCTGTGAGGAATTCCCCTCCGGGGCAGGGAAATGCTAAATGCTCACTCCGGATGCTTTTGCTTCTCCCCGGCAGGGCAGCCTTCGAGGAATGAGGGGGCAGCCCAGGACTGTCATTTAGGAAGTTTAGGAATGAGATTGAGATGCTTGAGTGCATCCAGGGGAGGCAACAAGGCTGGGGAGGGGTCTGGAACACAAACCCTGGGAGGAACAATGAGGGAGCTGGGACTGTTCAGCCTGGAGAACAGGAGGCTCAGGAGTGACCTGGTCACTCTTACAGCTCCCTGAAAGGTGGCTGTGCTCAGGTGGGCTTGGTCTCCTTCCCCAGGCACCACTGACACTCCAGAGGACACAGTCTCAAGCTGTGCCAAGGGAAATATAGGTTGGATATTAGGGAAAAGATTTTTACAGGAAGGGTGATCAAGTACTGGAATGGTCTGGCTGGGGAGGTGGAGGAGTCACCACCCCTGGATGTGTTTAAACACAGACTGGATGTGGCACTGGGTCCATGGTCTGGGTGAGGTGTTGGGCTGGGTTGGGCTCGATCATGGAGGTCTCTTCCAACCCAGAGATTCTATGTGTGTGATTGTGTGTGTGATTGTGTGTGTGATTGTGTATGTGGTTCAGTGTGTGATTCTGTGTGTGATTCTGTGTGTGGTTCAGTGTGTGATTGTGTGTGTGGTTCAGTGTGATTCAGTGTGTGATTGTGTGTGTGATTGTGTGTGTGGTTCTGTGTGATTCTGGGTGTGATTCTGGGTGTGATTCTGTGTGTGATTGTGTGTGTGGTTCTGTGTGTTTTTCTGTTTGTGATTCTCTGTGTGTGATTCAGTGTGTGATTCAGTGTGTGATTCTGTGTGTGATTGTGTGTGTGGTTCAGTGTGTGATTGTGTGTGATTGTGTGTGTGATTCAGGGTGTGGTTCTGTGTGTGATTCAGTGTGTGATTCAGTGTGTGATTCAGTGTGTGATTGTGTGTGTGATTGTGTGTGTGGTTCAGTGTGTGATTCTGTGTGTGATTGTGTGTGTGGTTCTGTGTGTGATTCTGGGTGTGATTCAGTGTGTGATTGTGTGTGTGGTTCTGTGTGTGTTTCTGTGTGTGTTTCTGTGTGTGATTCTGTGTATGGTTCTGTGTGTGGTTCTCTGTGTGATTCTGTGTATGGTTCTGTGTTGAAATTGCATCCCCCATTTGTTACACACACAGCATTTTGAGTGATTGCTTATTCTGCAGCAGGTATGTGATCACAAAGAGTCCTCACACAAACACAGTCCTTTCCAGCATATGTATAAGCACAGTTTCAGGAATTTCATCAGATGTATTTCAACTATCAACATTCTGCTCAGTGCTCAGGATAATTTTTTTGGCTTTCATAGTGTTTCTTCCAACAAATAAATCCAATAAATCCCAGTAATTCTCACACCATGCATGCAGCAGGATTTTGCCCCTTATTTGGGATTACACTTGGGATTTCAGTGGGCACTGCACCTCCCAGCCTCCCTTGGACTGCTGCAGTGAGGTGTATCCACACTGGGGTCCCTCCCGTGGGTCAGCCTGGTGATGCTCGTGCTGGTGTCCTGTCTGATTTCTTTTGTGAGGAGAACTTCATCTTCAGTGCAGATGTGTTGGCATCGTTCCCAGCATTAGTTTGTGAAAAGAAAAATTTAAACCGATCTCGGGGGAGGATTGCCTGGACAGGTTCCCCCATTAAAAGGAAGGACAAATCCACCAGGCACCGATTCTGTGTTCTGTCCCACCCCTGCCCTAGCAAATGGAGCACAAGGCTGATGAGCTTCTACCTGGATTTTATTCAGTTTTTGGCTCCTGCTTTTGGGAAGGACAAGGTGTCCTTAGTGTTCGTGTTGTTGTTGATGTCTGTGCTCGGAGGATTTCCTCCCTGATTGTTGTTGTCTCGTTAGACACCCGCATCAATTAGGTCCTGAGGAGCACTAATGGGCGGACGCTCATGCCTGGCTTATGTGTTTGGGATCCCAGGCTATTTCTCGGCCATGATTTATGGGACTGTGCATCAGTGCTGCCCAGGAGAGGATTTCCCCAGGGGTTAAGGCTGTGCCCCACCTCTGACTAATTGTGCACGGAAGGCATCTCTCATCTTCATCTCCGGTGGCTTCACCCGGCTCTGGGGCACGCCAGCTTTGGGTACGGCATGTGTCCCCCTAATTGCTGTTTTTGGCGTGTTTGCAGGAGCTGTAATGGGAGCATCACCAGCCTGGCGGCACAGAGAGCCCATTCCCACATTTGGGAATAATTACTGTGGGCAGAGGCTCTGCCCTGTTTCACCAGGCCAGGCCGCCATCCTGCTGCCTACCGAATCACCTGAGCGTAGGGAAGACAAAACAAAACCAGCAGCGCAGAGCACGTGCCTGTTGCCCGATCAGTGCTATCGCCCTGTGGATCAGCAGTGTGCTGCGGGGTTGTTCCCGGTTATTCCCGGTTATTCCCGGTTATTCCCACAAAGCCGCCCCTGGATCCCGGGAAGGCGCCCCGGGAGCGGCCCCTCAGAGCGCGGCGCGCGGGCGCCCCCTAGCGGGCGGGCGCTGGCCGTGAGGGGCGGGCCCCGCCCCACCGGCAGCCAATGGGAGGGCGCGGGAGCCCCGCCCCGCCGGCGCCGCAGCCAATGGGGAGGCGCGAAGGCCCCGCCCCGCCGGGCCCGCGGTGCCGCTAAATGCGGCCCGCGCTGAGGGCTCGGCACGGAGCTGTCACCATGGCTGACAAGAGCTGCTGTGGCTTCCTGCCGTCCTTCGAGCACTTCGCCACCAACGCCATCCACGTCGCCCAGGACCCCGATCAGTGGAACTCCAGGGCTGTGATACCGCCCGTCACGCTCTCCATCAGCTTCAAGAAGGACCCCGAGAAGGACCAGGTGAGTGCGGCCACCCCGGGGACACCGAGTGACCCCCGGGGTCTCCTCAGTGCGGACATTGCGGAGCCGCCGTCCCCTGCCCTGTGCTCCGGGAAGGGCCTGCCGGGCAGCGATGGGCCCGGAGGAGCCGCGGGGCTCCGGCCTGAGCCAGCCGGGGGTTCTGGGGCGGGCAGAGGTTGGGGTGAGGTTGGGATGATTCCCGTGCGGCAGCGGGGAAGGGGAGCAGGGAGCGCCCCGGGCTCGCAGGGATGCTGCTGCAGGGGCTGCCCGGAGCCCCGAATCTGGGAGGCTCTTCCTGCCCTTCTGCCCCCCGGGGGAATGGGACACGTGCCTGAGTTTGTTTTTTCCTCGTTACATTTTTCCAGAATTTGTATTAAAGCTGTGGTACTGAGCCATTGCCAGAGGAATGTTTGGGCTTTCAAGACGTGGTGGTGAGGAGCTGTCCGGTGCTCTGTGGCACCTCTTAAACAGGGTGTGATGGAGATGGACACAGGTTTTCCCTGAGAATCCCCTCCAGAGAGGCTGTGGAGTCTCCCTCACTGCAGATGCCCAGAGCTGTCTGATCCCGTGCCCCGAGCTCTGGGCTGGCCCTGCTGAGCAGGGAGTGGGACCTGGGCACCCTCATGGTCCCTCCAGCCTGACCCAGCCTGGACTGTGCAGCCCAGCACCTTTTCTCCCTCAGTGCCCACAGGTGGATGTCTGGGCAAAAGCAGGAGAATGTGGCTCCTGGCCCAGGGCACCCCAGGCCCCTTTCTGTGGTGGGGATGCCCAGCTGGGTGCTGTGCCAGGACAGCCTCCTGCTGCCCTGGGAGGAGCTGGCTGCCCTCAGCCAGGGCTCTTTAGGAACCTGGAGCTGCTGTTATTGCAGACTTTCCCAGGGCTCTCTTTTGTTTTTTATTCCTACCCCAGCCTTATGTGTACAGCCGGTTTGGGAACCCGAACCGACACATCCTGGAGGAGGTTGTGGGCACCCTCGATGGAGCTGGAGGTCGAGGACAGAATTGGGCAAACCTGGCTGCTGCTGATGGAGCCAAATACTGTGAGCACCTCATGGGCTGGACACTGGGGCTGGAGCAGCCTGGGACAGAGGGAGGTGTCCCTGCCCATGGCACTGGGGGGCTTTGGGGTCCCTCCACCCCAAACCACTGCAGGGTTCTGTGAGCACGGCTCTGGCTGGCTCTGTGCTGGGCACATCAGGCTCCTGCTGTCACTGGCTCCACGTTCCCAGGGAGGCAGTGACAGAACAGGTTCTTTTCAGAGGCAAAGCGAGGAAGGCCAAGGCAAGTCTGACTTGTTGTGTCACATCAAACATGATCCATCTGCCACTGACTCCTTTCTCTTCCAGGCTTGGCTTATTCCTCTGGAGTGGGAGCAATTCTGAACATCTGTCACCTGCTGAAGACAGGAGACAAAATTGTCTGCACACGTGATGTCTATGCAGGTGGGTACAGCACCTGTGGCTTCAGCCTTCATTGTGCAAGGGATCAAACCTGTCTGATCTCAGGAACTCTCCATTTCCCATGTAGGACCTCACTGTTCTTTGTTTTAGTTTTATGAGAACACAGATCCCTCTTGTGTGATCTGGATGTTGAAATATTCTGTTGGCACAACAGGAGGTTTAGAAAGACACAACCAGAGATGCATGTTGGAGTGAGGGGAAATGGCAGCACATTTGTCTTGCCCAGGTTTGTGTGCAGAGCAGGACCCTCTGTACTCTGGACCTCAAGTACTTCACAAACCACTCTGATCACCCATGATTACTATTTCATGATCATTAAATCATCAAAAATCTTTAACTTTGTAAATAAAGAAATGTTAAATGTGCCATTTATGGTGTGCAGCATAAAGCTGTGCCCTCCTGGCTGTGCCTGGATGATGCAAGAGGCTGGAGAGCAGGGAATGGAAGGTAAGGGATTTTGTTTCATTTTGTGGTTTTGGGGTTTTTTTAGGCACAAGAAACTTATTCAATGAAATAGCAGAGAAGTATAAATTGAAAGTGGCTTATGTTGACTTCACAAACCTAGACACAGCGAAGAAGGAAATTACACCAGACACCAAGGTAGGGGAGAGGGAAGGGATTTTCAAGGGATGTTAAATTGTTTCATCCTTGCTCCTGTTGAGTTTGGGAGGTGTGTTGAGCTGAGGGGGGGCAGCTTGGGGCACAGCTGGATCCACCAAATCCCACTGTGCTGCCTCATGGAAAACATCCTAAGAAGGGCAAAAACCCTGGAGAGAGAGAGGAGGGAAAAGGGAAAAGGTGAGGAAGAGCAGAGGGAACACTGAGCTTGGAGCTGGAGGTGCTCCATGGCTCTGGGTGGGTGATCCCTGTTCCAGGGGAGGGACCTCAGCTGGGAAAGGCTCTGGGAACAGGCTCTGTCCTGGCTAAGCCCCTCTCCAGCTGGGAAAGGCTCTGGGAACAGGCTCTGTCCTGGCTGTGCCCTTCTCCAGCTGGGAAAGGCTCTGGGAACAGGCTCTGTCCTGGCTGAGCCCCTCTCCAGCTGGGAAAGGCTCTGGGAACAGGCTCTGTCCTGGCTGAGCCCTTCTCCAGCTGGGAAAGGCTCTGGGAACAGGCTCTGTCCTGGCTGAGCCCCTCTCCAGCTGGGAAAGGCTCTGGGAACAGGCTCTGTCCTGGCTGAGCCCCTCTCCAGCTGGGAAAGGCTCTGGGAACAGGCTCTGTCCTGGCTGTGCCCCTCTCCAGCTGGGAAAGGCTCTGGGAACAGGCTCTGTCCTGGCTGAGCCCTTCTCCAGCTGGGAAAGGCTCTGGGAACAGGCTCTGTCCTGGCTGAGCCCCTCTCCAGCTGGGAAAGGCTCTGGGAACAGGCTCTGTCCTGGCTGAGCCCCTCTCCAGCTGGGAAAGGCTCTGGGAACAGGCTCTGTCCTGGCTGAGCCCCTCTCCAGCTGGGATTTTTCTGGGATGCTCAAGCCCAGCTTTAGGGAAACCTCCCTGAGCTGGGAGGAGCTGCAGCCTCCCCTGGCTCTGGCAGGGCCACTGCCCATCCCCAGTGCACAAAGCCCATGGGGAGCTGACCCCACTGGACACCCAGAGCCCTTGGGACTCAGCCAGCACTGGGAACTCTCTGACCTGGAGTTTTTTGGGTTTGTGCAGCTGGTTTGGCTGGAGACCCCCTCGAACCCCACGCTGAAGGTGCTCGACATCAGAGCCTGTGCAGACCTGGCTCACGGGAACAAAGAACAAAAATGTCGGCCACTGGTGGCAGTGGACAACAGCTTCATGTCTCCATATTTCCAGGTGTGTGGAAAAGGACAGGACTGTCACCTGTACCAGGGGAGCTGGAGATCCCTTTTGGAAGGGAGGCAGCACCAAGGAATTGCAGCTCTGGTCTCTGTGCTGTGCAATCTCCTGCTCTGGTTCCAGCCCCAGCCCAGGGGCTGCTGCTGGTGCTGCAGTGAAGGGAGTGTCTGTCACCCAGAAATCATGGAGCCCTCTTTTTCCTGATGGGAATCAGAACAGTTAAAAAGTCTTCCTCAGCTTTGTCCTTTCTATAGCAATTCTTCTGTAGATGCTGTTCCCACTCCTGTGGAGTTGGGGCAGTGCTTTCAAATCAATTTTCTTGTGCTTACCCTGGATTCAGAGTGCCTCCCTGTACTGCTGCTTTCAGCACATGTTCTGTTCTCATCCTCAGGATTTTGTGTTTGTTTCTGCACTGATTGTTCCTGTGTGAGCTCACAGCCCTTGGAACAGCTGGGAATGAACCTGAGTGCACCCAGAGTTGAATTCTGATGTTATTTTCCTTTTGTTCCAGCGTCCTTTGTCCCTGGGGGCTGATATTTCTATGTCCTCTGGAACCAAATACATCAATGGTGAGTATGAGAGTTCAGCACATCCTTAGGGCAGGGTTAGATGGGAGACTGGGGAGGAATTCCTGGCTGGGAGGGTGGGGAGTGGCAGTGTCCATCCCTGGCAGTGTCCAAGGCCAGGCTGGACAAGGGGGTTTGGAGCAGCCTGGGGTGGTGGGAGGTGTCCCTGGGGGTTTGTGGCAGGACCCTGGAGCAGCTGGAGTGGCTGATCCCATTCTTGTCCCTGTCATTTGTAGGGCACAGTGATGTTCTCTTGGGCCTGCTCTGATCCCATTCTTGTCCCTGTCATTTGTAGGGCACAGTGATGTTCTCATAGGCCTGGTCTCTGTAAACTGCAAAAAACTCTACGAGAGGCTCAAATTCCTGCAGATCCGTAAGTGCAGACAGGGAATTGCTGACAGGGATCCTGTTGACAGCCACAGCTGCTGCTGGGGAGGGTGTGCATGCACACAGGTGGGAAACCTGCCTGGGAATATAAATTAACAGAATGGGAAAGCTCAATTAGAAAAAGTCCCATAAAATGAGAGACCTTGATCTCCACTTCCCAGGCACTTCAGGAGGGCACTGGGGCACATCCTGAAACCATTGAGGTGCCCACCTGCAGTGAGGGGGTTTGGAACTCCCTCACCCATCAGGATGTGCCCAGTGCAGAATTTTCTTACCTCTGATGATTCCAGCAATTTTCCAGCCTCTTCACTGTCAGGAATAAATTCCTGTCCAGGGTTGTGCCTGCAGCAGGAAAGGTGCACTGTGTCCAATAAATGTAATCCTTGAGGCCTGAGCCTGTTAATTGGGCTCATTAATTGGCTCCCCAGTGTGGGAGATGAGGAGCAGAGATTGGCTCAGGTGTCTTCCCACTCGTTCCAGCCCCAGAACTGCTGGAGATGAGGGCATGTTTGGGTTTACTGAATGTAAAACACCAGTGTTGCTGTGGAATTCCATGGGATTCTGTTCCAATTTCCATAGACCTGGGAGCTGTCCCCTCCCCCTTTGACTGTTACATGTGCAACCGTGGGCTCAAGACTCTGCACATCAGGATGAAGCTGCACTACCAAAACGGCCTGGCCGTGGCCAAGTTCCTGAAATCCCATCCCAGGGTGGAGACGGTCCTTTACCCAGGTGGGTGGGCAGGAGTGGGGAACGTCCCAGGGGAGGGATTTGGTCTGGGAACATCCCAGGGGAGGGATTTGGTCTGGGAACATCCCAGGGTGAGATTTGGGAGCTGTGGTGCCCCGTGACTGGGGCTGGGTCACTCAGGTGGGGCTGAGCTGCCCCAGCTCTGCTCTGGAGTTCACTGGGAATTCTCCCAACTCTCCCCATTCCAGGGTTGTGTTGTCACCCCCAGTACGAAGTGACAAAGAGGCAGTGCACAGGTGTTTCTGGGATGGTCAGCTTCTACATCAAAGGGAACATCAAAAATGCCTTTGCCTTCCTCAAGAGCCTGAAGGTAAAGGGAAGGCAATGAAATCCCCCTCAGAGGGAGCTGAAGCTGCCCCGCTGAGGGCAGGGTGGGGGTGGTTTCCTTGCCAGGCCCTTTGGGCGTGCCCCCCGTAAATCGGGATCATTTGTCCCTGGGCTCAACGGGAGGGAACAAAGGGAGGCCTCAGCCCGGGAGGGTTTGTTTGCTCCGGGGTGAGGCGCGTCCAGCTCGGGCCAGCAGCCGCTGCTCCTGAGGCTTTCTGCAGGGTGGGAGCTGGGGCTGCTGCAGCTCTGCTGGGATGGTGCAGGTGCCCTGGGGAGGGAAAGCCTCTGAGGAAGGGCCTGACCGGGGCAGAGAGGGAGCCCCTGGCCCTGGGAGAGCTGGGCTGGCTCCAACCAGGGATCCAGGGGCAGGGTGAGCCTGTTCCAAATCTTGGCTCTCACCTGCCAGATGTGCCCTTTATTCCCTAGTTACACCTAATGCAGTTTATAACATTAAAGTGATTATAGAACACCTTAGGGGAAAGTGTTCCTGAACTTTCCTTTCCCTCAGTGTCCTTGAGGAGCTCCCAGCCCCGAGGCTGCTCCAGGAGGGTTTGGACAGAGCTGCCAGGGGCGCTCAGGGTGGGACTGTTGGGGGGCCAGGAGCTGGATCAGTGATCCCTGAGGGCACTTCCCACTCAGGATATTCCCTGATTCTCTATTTCCATGCATCCATAACCTCCTTCCCTTGCTCCCACAGATCTTCACCGTGGGTTTCAGCCTGGGTGGCTTCGAGAGCCTGGCAGCACATCCGTGAGTTCCTCCTTCCATCCTCAAAAAGCTGCAGAGCACCACAGAATTCCCACCATTTTCCAGCCCCCAAAGCTGTTGTGCTGTTGTGCAGCACAAAGTCCCATAATCTTGGGATAAAGATGTGTTTTATCCCTGCAGGGCCACCATGACCCACGCCTCGATTCCCAAGCAGGAGTTGGAAGCTCAGGGAATCACTGACACCCTGATCCGCCTCTCGGTGGGGCTGGAGGATGAGAAGGATTTGCTCGAAGACCTGGAGCAGGCCCTGGATGCTGCGGTGAGTGGGGAGTTCCCTCCCAAAATAATCCCCACCCACCTTTGCCAGGGGCTGAGCCTGCAGCTCCTCCCACAGGAGCCTGGGCTGGGGATTGAGAGTTTCCCTGTTTGCAGCCCTGCTCAGGGACAGCCCCAGGGATTGAGGGGCACTTGGGATGTGCCAGGCACAGCTCCCATGGATTGAGGGGCAGTTGGGATGTGCCAGGCACAGCCCCATGGATTGAGGGGCAGTTGGGATGTGCCAGGCACAGTTCCCATGGATTGAGGGGCAGTTGGGATGTGCCAGGCACAGTTCCCATGGAGCTAAAATGTGACTTTAATTTGTGAAAAGGAAAATAAAAATGTGTGGTTGATAGAGGGCAGAGCACAATGATCCCTCCCTTTCCTTCCTGCAGTTTAAATAAACCTTGAGGATCTAAAAGGAACTTGGAACTGGACATGGCTGTGGACAAGGACATGGAAACCAAACCTCTCCTGCTCTGCCTCTCTTTGCCAGCAGAGCTCAGTGTTTCTCCTGCTGCTGCAGGCCTTTTGGTGTGAGGGCTTCTTTTTTACTACTCTCAGGTAATCTCAGTCTTCAGTTACTACTCTCATCTCTTCTCACCCATCAGCTCAGCTAAAAATCTTGATTGACCTCAGATTTATTTAAATTTGTTTGGAGATTTGGATAAAAGCTTTTCCTTCTCTCGAAGTTTTATGCAACATTGAAGATGAAGGGAAATCCAACATCTGGAAATGATAACTTTCTAAAGATGGATCATTGTAATTTGAAAAAAATCATGTGCTGTGGGAATTATTGCAATCAATTGAATTAAAACTCTTTTCCTTTCTTTGCTTATATTCCCATTTGCACGTGCTCCTGGTGTTCAGAATCAGGGGATGGAGTGACCCTGGAGCTGTTGGAATGTTCCTGTGGGAAGGCAGGAGGGGCTGGGGCTGAGTCAGGACAATTCTGTATTGGCACACCCAGAGCAGCCTTCACTGCACAGAGGGATTAAATCCTGACACCAGCCAAGTGAAGATGTTCCCACCCAACCCTCCTCATTGCACACAGTCCCAGCCTGGTTTGGCTGGGATGCACCTCGAAGCCACCCAGTGGCACCCTGCCATGGCAGGGACACCTCCCCCTGTCCCCCTGTCCCAGCCCTGCCCAGCACTGGGCACTGCCAGGGCTCCAGGGCAGCCCCAGCTGCTCTGGGCACCCTGTGCCAGGGCTGCCCACCCTGCCAGGGAGCAGCTGCTGCCCCAGCTCCCTGCCCTGTGTCCGTGTGAAGCCATTCCCCTTTCCCTTGTCCCTGCAGGGCTCCTGCTGACCCCAGCTCAGCTCCTGCAGTCCCTGAGCTCCAGGGGTTCTCCAGGCAGCCCAGCCCGTGCTGTGCCCTGCAGCTGCTGCTGCTGCCTGGGAGCAGCAGCTCTGCTCTGTGTCACAGGAGCCTCTGCCATGAATGAAAAGCTGCTGAGCTTCCTCAGCCTCCTGCTGCCCTGGATTTCCCTTATCCCATTTCTCTGGGGGAAGGACAGAGAGCTCTGCCAGCAGGGGAGCTCTCACTGAACTGTTCCATGGTTTTCCTGGCATGTGGAGCATCAGCCTGAGGCTGGCTCTGAGCTTGGACCTGCCAGTCCTGGTTTCTCTTCAGGGAGCTTGTGGGAGAATGCAGTGAGCTCCTCCCAGGCTGTTATCTCAGTTTGTCTCACATTCCCAGCCACTCAGGGGTGCTTGGGCCATGCTCAGCACAGGGTGGCACCACTGGGTGTCTGTGCAGGGCCAGGCCCTACCCTGGATGGTCCCTGTGGGCTCCAGCTCAGGCTATTCCATGAGTGCCTCCCTCTGAGCAGCAGAGAATCCTTGGGGATGTTTCAGTGTCTCCTGGCTCATGACTGCCCTGGGCCCCCCTGGGCCCCTGCTCTGGGATGTATTTCCCATATTGCATCTTTCTGTAGCCACAGGGTGTGGTTTTCCTTGGATCTGATGTCCAGCTTGGACTGGGGCTCTCTGCACTTGCAGGGCAGTGCCCAGGTCCCTGGTGCTGTCCCTGGGGAACAGGAGCAGCACTAAGCCTTGAGCCCAGCCCAGCTGAGCCCGAGGCAGGGCCTGGCTCCCAGCCCAGTGCTGCTGCTGGGCTCAGCTGCTCCCTGCCAGCCTCCCCTTGCCTGCACTGGAGCTTCCTCTGCCATTTCTCACTGGCTTTGATGAGGGGTTGGTGTTCCCCAGCCCAGACTGAGCCCCATTAGCCAGAGGAGTTCTCAGAAACTCTTTCATTGACAGGCAAGTTCTGTCACTGCCCCGTGTGCCCAGGAGAGGAGCTCAGCAGCCAGCAGTGCCAGGCCCCAGTTCCCATCCAGGGCCACTCTGGGAGCTGTGGCACTGCCCCCAGTGTGCCACTGGCCATGGGCATGTGGGGGTGCTGCTGGGCTGGGACCCACAGCTGCCACCCCACAGCTTTATGGGCTGAGTGAGCCCCAAGGCACAAAGTGCAGCTGCCCTTCAGTGCCTGCTCAGCTCCAGCATCCCCCTGGGTCACTGGAATGAGCCTGAGCCCTGTGAGTGCTTGAGTGCTCTGGAATTAGTTTATCTGCTGCTGTGTGCAGTAGCTGACTGAAAGGCAGTTTTTAT
>NC_079342.1:264178-359178 GCF_029582105.1 Oenanthe melanoleuca | reverse complement strand
GTTCTCTGTCACTATTTCTGGAGATGAGCAGCAGAACCCGAATTTCCCCCGGTGACACTGCCGGGAGTGTTCTCTGTGCAGCAGAACCCAAACCTCCTGAGGTGACACTGTCCTGTGTCACTATTGCTGGGAGTGTTTTCTGTCATTATTGCCAGGACTGTTCTCTGTGCAGCAGAACCCGAATTTCCCCGGGTGACACTGCTGGGAATGTTCTCTGTCACTATTGCCAGGAGTGTTCTCTGTCATTATCACCAGGACAGTTCTCTGTCATTATCACCAGGACTGTTCTCTGTTGTTATCACCAGGACTGTTCTCTGTCACTGTTGCTGGAGATGAGCAGCAGAACCCGAATTTCCTGAGGGCACACCAGGACAGTTCTCTGTCATTATCACCAGGACTGTTCTCTGTTGTTATCACCAGGACTGTTCTCTGTCACTGTTGCTGGAGATGAGCAGCAGAACCCGAATTTCCCCCGCTGACACCACTGGGAGCACCTGCAGCTCTCCCACAGCGCTTCAGGAAATTAAATTCCTGGCTTGGGGAAACCTGCCAGGGATTGCTCCCATCGGGTGTGAGAGAGGGCAGGAACACTCACCTGCTCTTCTCTCTCTCTCCCCCCCTCTATTTTTGCTTTTATAACAGAACACACATTAAGGCTCTGTGGAAAGGATGTCACTAAGACACTGCTGAGATACGCCCAAAAAAGGGACAGATTCATATAAATTATTTATGATTAATGCATTGTACTTCACCAGAGCCGTTTAAACAGAGAGATTTCAGTATTGCTTAACGCTGTGATGGAGATGTAAAAAGCATTAGCAGCAAATCCCTGCTGCTAATGAGCAGGTGGAGCAGGCAGAGTTTGTGTGAGGAAAGGAGAGGAGGAAACCCAGGGTGAGTTTGTGGCTTCCCACGTGTGGCACATCCAGGGCTGGGGGCTCTGCCACCTGGGGATGCCCTGAGCTGCTCAAAATCCCACCCGTGGGTTAAATCCACTTCAGAAACCCGTGGCCAGCTCAGGAATGCTGCCAGCCTCGCCAGTCACACCCTGAGCTTTCACTGTCCTGCTGGTGACAATGTCATCACCAGCCGTGCCAAACTCCATCTTTTCATTTTAATTGCTAAAACTCGTCTTTGAAGAGTATTTTTCAGTATCAAGAATGTAAATAGTGATAGGGCTGGCCAGGAATAACATGAATAATTCAATCTTACAGGATGCAAGTTTTATACTTGGAAATGATTCACTCCTCCTGTATATTCAGTCACCACAGACTGCAGACATGAAAACAAGGGGGGAATGGGAATAAACCATAATTATTTAATGTTGTCACAACACTGGAAATTGTCATATTTTATTTTAATAATAACACACCTGACAGTGCACATTTTGTGTCCTGGGATTGTATCAGGGACAAGCAGGCAGTGACTGGGGCCAGCTCACCCCGGGGCATGTTTGGGGCTGAAGGCAGAGCCCTGAGGGTGACCCTCAAGGACAGTCCTTGAATCCCTGATTTTTACTGCTCCAGCTGCAGAGCTGCACCAGCGATCCCAGCACAGCACAGTGGGGAATGGATCCCTAATTCCAGCACAGGATGGATCCATAATTCCAGAACATAATGGATCCCCAATCCCAGCACAGGATGGATCCCTAATCCCAGCAGGGAATGGATCCCTAATCCCAGAACAGAATGGATCCCTCTTTCCAGAACAGCACAGAATGGATCCATAATTCCAGCAGGGAATGGGTCCCTTATTCCAGCACAGAATGGATCCATAAATCCAGCACGGAGTGGATCCTTCTTTCCAGCACAGCACAGAATGGATCCATAATTCCAGCAGGGAATGGATCCATAATTCCAGCAGGGAACGGATCCCTACTTCTAT
Organism: Oenanthe melanoleuca; assembly: GCF_029582105.1. Classification (NCBI taxonomy): domain Eukaryota; kingdom Metazoa; phylum Chordata; class Aves; order Passeriformes; family Muscicapidae; genus Oenanthe; species Oenanthe melanoleuca. Next base: position 357,294 of record NC_079342.1, on the reverse strand, counting down.
CACAGGATGGATCCCCCATCCCAGCACAGAGTGGATCCCCCATCCCAGCACAGAGTGGATCCCTCATCCCAGCATAGGGTGGATCCCCCATCCCAGCACAGGGTGGATCCCTCATCCCAGCCCAGGGTGGATCCCCCATCCCAGCACAGGGTGGATCCCTAATCCCAGCACAGAGTGGATCCCCCATCCCAGCACAGGGTGGATCCCCCATTCCAGAGTGGATCCCTAATCCCATCCCAGAGTGCATCCCCCATTTCCCCGTGCCCCTGGCCAGTGACACCATCACACCAGTGCAAAGCTCTCCAAACGAACTGTTCCCTCCTTGAGGAACAGAAACACGGAAATCGTTCCGGCAGGGACAGGACGGGCAGTTTACAATAAATATTCATACCACAGTTAATACTAAAACATTTTCTTTACCACTTGCACTTCACTTTTCTGGAGCTGCTGGAGGAGCAGGCATATTAGAATATTAATTTTCCGCTTTACTGGAATGATTGCAGAGTCAAGTGCTGCCGGAACACAGAATGCAAATGGGAGCAGAGAGGGTGGGGCTCTCACTAATCCCCTCAACGCCTTGGAAAAAAGCTCTGTTTATTTGCATTTTCCTGTCTGGAGTCTGCTTCAGAGGTTTAAAAGCTCTGGAGAAGGTTCAGGGGGATTTAAGGAGATGAGCAGTGCAGATCCCATCGGTGCTGCCCCTCCCATCCTGCAGGGATCCTGCCCCAGAGCAGGGCTTGGCTCAGGACAGAACCAAAACTGGCCATTTTCTGCTGAATTTGCACATCGTTCTTGGCCAGCTTTGCATCAGTTCCTTTCAATTCCTCTCCCCGGGATGAGGAAGAGGAGGGAGCAGCAGTTTGTGGCTTCTCCAGGTGAGCCCAGCCCATCCCTGTGGGGGCACAAACTGAAGGTCGAGGTCAAAGCAGCCTGGGCCGGGCTTTGCTGGGCTCAGCTGCCACACGGTGACTTCATATCAAACTGTAAATTGGGTGTTCTCCACAGAAAACCAGCTGTCCCCTGAGCAGGAGGGGAGGAATGTCCCCAAAAAACCCTCCTGATGAAGGCAGTAATGCAATGTGGGCAGCAATGATGTTTAATTTTAATTAGCTGCTAATATTTCGGGAGGGCAGTTGGGGCTTTGTACATAGTGATATTGGCAGTTTGCTCATTTTGTGGAATTTAATATTGGATCAATTGGTTTAGGCAGCTGGGGAGAAGGGTCTTGGTAGTGGTTGAGATAAAAAATGCCATCTCTCTCTACAATAAATCCAATCCAATCATTATTAAATCTTTTGGTAAATATCCTGAAGAAATTAGGTCTCCGAGTGCTTGTGCCCGTGGATCGAGGAGGGAAAGGCAGAGTCAGATGGTTTCCAGGTGGGCAAACAGGGAGAGTTTATTTCAGGGCATGGATGGGGTGAATAAATAAATAAACCAACATCAGCAGGAGCCACGGACATGGGGGAGGCTCCAGGGGCCAGGAGAGCAGGAAATGCTCCAGGTACAAACACCTTGTGCACAATGAGATGGGGATTGATCAGAGCATGGAGCTGGGGATTGATCAGAGCATGGAGATGGGGATTGATCAGAGCGTGGAGCTGGGGATTGATCAGAGCATGGAGATGGGAATTGTTCAGAACATGGAGCTGGGGATTGATCAGAGCACAGAGCTGGGGATTGATCAGAACATGAGATGGGGATTGATCAGAGCACAGAGCTGGGAACTGATCAGAGTATGGAGCTGGGGATTGACCAGAGCATGGAGCTGGGGATTGATCAGATCACAGAGCTGGGGATCCATCAGGACCTGTTGCCACTCTCTCCAAGGCAGACACAACCCTGCAGAGTTTGTAATTCCTGGTGATTTGCCTCTGCACCCCTGGAGCTCTGGGGAAGGCATTCATTCCCCTGGTGGCAGCAGCCCCTGCAGGCAGTTCCTGAGCTCCTTGCTGTGCTCCCTGTGCCAGCCCTGCCCTGGTGTTTCTGGAATCAGTCCCGTGCTGTCCAGTGTTCCCCACGCCTGCCACGGGCTGCAGGGACAAACCTGCTGCTGCTCTCAGATCACATTTAAAATTTTGATACCTGCTTTAAAAGGGCACACACTGCCAGCTGACAATAATAAGTGGCCCTTTTGTATTCCATTCCATTCCTTTCCATTTTTCATGCCTTGGCAAGGTGAAGCTTTCCAATCAAGGAGCAGAGTGTGGGAAAGTGCAGATAATATATTTTGATATTTTGATGGAGGCCTGTAATGAATATGGTATTTATGAAGACGCTAGTCATTAAAAGAAACCTTGCATGGTTGTTGCACATTATTTTATTGATTTTTCCAAATGCACAGACCGAGGCGAGGATCACACTTTACAAGAAACGTTTCAATTTCCAACCTTTAATTTGATAACACATCACGGTATTTGTTGATTTGTTGATTTTTTGGTTTGTGGAGGGTGGGTGGGTTCATTGCCTCCACACACACGGCGAATTCTGAGCCCAGGCTGGTTTTGGAAGCACTGGAGGGTGCAGCTGGAGGTTTGGAGAGCAGAGGGAGGTCACTGCTGCTCTGCCAACCCTTTATCCACATGTGCAGGGTGAGCTGGAGGCAATCTCAGCACTGCTCATCACAGCTGAGGGCAGGAGCTGCTTGTGCACACAGCAGGTGTCAAACACACACTCCTGGGTGTGAGCAATCCTTTTATAGACAGAATAATGCCTGGCACCAGCACTGCAGGCACTTTGGGAATTAAAATCTTTGCTCTATGAGACAAGCCAAGCATGTGCACGCTGTTTATCCAATACTGATTTATTGGTATGGATTATCTGCCCGTCGAGGCTTTCTCCTGTCACCCCACAGTGACACCTGGAATGTCCCCAGCTGCCCAATGGGCACATCCAAGGAGAATGCCATGGCACTGGAGCCTGCAGAGATCTGGTGGGATTGCCCAGGGAGCACAGAGCCCTGTGCATGGCCTGGGTTCCATGGCCTGGGTTCATTGGTCTGGATTCCATGGCCTGGATTCCATGGCCTGGGTTCCATGATCAGGATTCCATGGCCTGGATTTCATAGCTTGGATTCCATATCCTGGGTTCCATATCCTGGATTCCATGGCCTGGGTTCCATGTTCTAGGTTCCATATCCTGGGTTATATGGCCTGGGTTACAGTGTCTGATTTCCACATCCTGGATTCCATGGTCTGGGTTCCATAGTCTGGGTTCCATGGTCAGGATTCCATGGTCTGGGTTCCATGGCCTGGGTTCCACATCCTGGATTCCATGGTCTGGATTTCATAGCCTGGATTCCATGACCTTGGTTCCATGGCCTGGATTCCATGGTCTGGGTTCCATGGCCCTGCAGCCAGGACATTCCCAGGACATTCCCAGGACACTCCCAGGACATTCCCAGAGCATTCCCAGGACATTCCCATGACACTCCCAGGACATTCCCAGAACATTCCCGGAGCACTCCCAGGACACTCCCAGGACACTCCCAGAAAATTCCCAGGACACTCCCAGGACACTCCCAGGACATTCCCATGACATTCCCAGGACATTCCCAGGACATTCCCAGAACATTCCCAGGACATTCCCAGGACAGCCTGGCCGGGGCTGGGGGCTGTCTCCAGCAGGGTGGGTCAGTCCTGGGGTGCCCAGCACAGCCCCAGCCCACCCAGAGCTGCTCCCTGGCCCCAGCTGCTCCCTCTGGATGGGGCCATCAGCAGGGAGCAGGGACTCCAGCTAACAGGATCCATATGGATGAGGCAGTGCCTCCATCCTGCTGGATGCTGTTGCCTTCCCAGCAGCATTAATGTAATTTCCAATGAATTTTCATGAGACAGAAACCTTTCCCACTCCCTGTCACACTCAAGCAGAACTCCTTTGGGCCTGCAATGTCTGCATTAAACACCAGGTGACTGCCTGATTCTCAAGAGTATTTTATGATAAATAAATTCTCCTTTTGTCTTGGGAGCCATTATCCTCTCTCTGCCTAAGGAGGGTCTATTATTTGGGTTGTGCTGCTGACATCCTGCTTTTTAAGAACAATGCAGATTATTATCCTTAAGTGGAGGAATCACTGTGCTTCATGGAAACCCAGATCTCTTACTGAACTTGAGATTTGTTGACCCAAATCTGCAGTTTCCAGATTCTCACTCCTGTATTGTGCTCTCCGTGTCAGTTTTCTGAAGCAGCTCCAGCTCACAGCAGTGCTGCTGAGCTGGAACACCTCCATCCACCAGCTCCTGTCTCCTCACTCAAAATAAAGATTCACTTGGGGGGATTTACCTTTTTTTAGAACTGGTTTTCCTTATTTGTGCTCACTTTACAGGTATGGGTGTGCAGGGATCTGGGCACAGCCAGAGGGGCTTTGGGCACATCCAGAGGGGTTTGGGAACAACCAGAGGGGTTTGGGGACAGCCAGAGGGATTTGGGCACAGCTCTGGGCACAGCCAGAGGGGTTTGGGCACAGCCAGTGGGGTTTGGGCACAGCTCTGGGCACAGCTCTGGGCACAGCCAGAGGCACCTGGGGAGCTCCAGGAACGGCCCAGGGGAACCAGGTGAGGCTCCAAAGGTGCAGGTGCTGCAGCTGCTCCTGCAGGGAATGGATGCAGGGCAGCCCTGGGGGCAGGAGCTGGGGGTGCAGGGCACTGGGAGGGCACAGGGGGGTCTCAGAGCCCAGCACTGCCCACCTGGGCACCCTGGCCCAGCCTGGGCTGCCCCAGCTCACAAGCACCACATCCCTGCCCTGCCCCCATTGGGGCTGCTCCTGGTTCAGCCCAGCCAGAACTGGCACAAGCAACCCTGCTCTGCTGGAAACTGGATTCTTATTGATCTGATTTGGACAATTTACTCGTCTGCTGCTTTTTTTTTTTTTTTTTTAAACAGACACCCTTGAAAGCAGCCTCACCATAGCAACACACTTCATTAAAGCAGATTGTAAATCAACCTAATCTGGCAAAAGTGAGCACAGAGCAGGGCCTGGGGCTGCAGCGGGGGCTCAGCTGGGCACGGCTCTGCCAGGTGAGAGCAGCAGGAATTCAGCTCTGCTCACCTGTCCCTGTCCCTGTCTCCTGTCCCTGTCCCTGTCCCATTCCTGTCCCTGTCCCTGTCCCTGTCCTGTCCCTGTCCCTGTCCCTGTCCCTGTCCCTGTACGGGTCCCTGTCCCTGTCCCATCCCTGTCCCTGTCCCTGTGTGTCCCTGTCCCTGTCCCATCCCTGTCCCATCCCTGTCCCACTCCCTGTCCCATCCCTGTCCCTCTCCCTGTCCCTGTCCCTGTCCCTCAGCTCATCCTTCCCTCCCCCAGTGCTGCTGCCTCTTGTCCCTCAGTCCCATCCCTGGGGGATTCCTCACCCTGGGGTGACACTTGGGGACACAGGGTGACCTTGGCAGCGCTGCCATCAGCCCCAGTGACCTCAAAGATCCCAATTTAACAGTTCTGTCATCCCCTGGTATTTCACAGCCCCTCTTTGTGGGGCTGATGAGCTTTAGGATTCATGTTTAAAGGGCTGGAAATTACATTTTGTTGCTTTGGCCTTTTCTCCTGTCTCTCTGGGGAAAAAGAGTTGACATGATTAATCTGCAGCTGAAAATTGAACTTTTACTTCAGAGATCCTCGAAATGAAGTGCTAAAGCATCATATTGTGGATTTCCAATGGAATATCCATCCATTCCAGTGTTGGGAGAGAAATGGTAAGAATAGAAAATCCTAAACATCTTTAATTTGCATGTATTTAAGAAATAAGTAATTAAACACTATTTACTACCTGGCAGTCCCCTAAGCCACATTTCCACATGATATATTGCTAAAGCTCTGGTTTAAACCCAAAATTTATCCAATTTTCTAACTGTGACTTGAAGGAATATTGGGCATTTTTTGTTCCAGGCTCAGAGCCATTTATAGAGGATTTTATAAACTTTATTTTTCTCCCAGGCTGTTGCCAAATTTTTGCATACCATAGCAGAACATCACCTTCAAAAGCTTTCCTGCCCCAGAATAATTGAAACATTCAAGGAAAGGTTCAGTTGTCACAGGAATGAGAGCTCTAAACAGGGACATCTCCAAAAGAGTTGGATCAAATTGTTCTGTTAATAGGATTTTTTAAAGTAATTAGATCACAAGGCTGCTTTTGTCTCTCCTCATTCAGAGCATGGTGTGACAGTGCCAAACAAATTATTGTGCAAATAATAACTTGTTTATTTTAATCAGATCCTGCCACTGGAATACTCTTTGCTATGTACAATTCTCAGTCGGATTCACACTGCAGAATTTTCTCACTCCATTCTTATCACCTCTGATTAATCGAATTTTCTGGGCATTTCACTGGGAGCTTCCTTCTTCCTTCTGATCAGCTGAGATTGTGAGTTTGGTTTGGTACTGGAGCTCAGGGGAAAGCTTTGGAGGGGATCCTCATCCCTGTATCCCATCCCATCCCATCCCTGTATCCCATCCCATCCCATCCCATCCCATCCCATCCCATCCCATCCCATCCCATCCCATCCATCCCATTATCCCATCCATCCCACCCATCCCATCCGATCCCATCACCCCATCCCATCCCATCCCATCCCATCCCATCCCATCCCATCCCATCCCATCCCATCCCATCCCTGTATCCCATCCCATCCCATCCCATCCCATCTCTGCCATGGCAGGGACAACTCCCACTGTCCCAGGCTGCTCCCAGCTCCATCCACTACGAGTGTGACCTCTAGAAAGCTATTATTACTATTATTATTATTAGTAGTAGTAGTAGTAGTAGTAGTAGTAGTAGTAGTAGTACTAATTATTATTGTTGTTGTTGTTGTTTTGCTGTTGTTTAATTGTTATAATTGTTATAATTGTTATAATTGTTATAATTGTTATAATTATTATTATTATTATTATTACTATTATTGACATTCGAAGAGCCCTGCTGCCTCAGCAATGCCCAGTTCCCGTCTGGCTCTGTATCCCCCAGTCCCGATGAGCAGGGGATGATGAGGGAACGGGAGGACGCGGCCCTTCCCACCCCCTGCGAGCTGAGGGATCCCGCACAGCCCGGGGGGTTCCCTGGGCAATGCCCAGCGCCGAGCAGGAGCTGCTGGGAGGGAGCGGATCCCGTGTTCCAGCAGAAATCCTGCTGGGATCCCCGGAAATCCGAGCTGCGGCTGCCTGTTCAGCACCGCGGGGAGCGGACAGCTCCAAAAACCTGCGGCTGCCTGTTCAGCACCGCGGGGAGCGGACAGCTCCAAAAACCGGAGAGGAGGGAGAGGAGAGGAGAGGAGAGGAGAGGAGAGGAGAGGAGAGGAGAGGAGAGGAGAGGAGAGGAGAGGAGAGGAGAGGAGAGGAGAGGAGAGGAGAGGAGAGGAGAGGAGAGGAGAGGAGAGGAGAGGAGAGGAGAGGAGAGGAGAGGAGAGGAGAGGAGAGGAGAGGAGAGGAGAGGAGAGGAGAGGAGAGGAGAGGAGAGGAGAGGAGAGGAGAGGAGAGGAGAGGAGAGGAGAGGAGAGGAGAGGAGAGGAGAGGAGAGGAGAGGAGAGGAGAGGAGAGGAGAGGAGAGGAGAGGAGAGGAGAGGAGGTTCCCAGGGCTCTGCTGTAAACCACAAGCCCCAGACTCCCCGAGATGTTCCCTTGGCTGCAGGAGAAAGGCAGATGGTCACACTGTCTGCCTCACCCAGAGCAAGGCTCCTGTTTATGCAAACCTTTGAAGATTTGGCAACGTGCAAATCCCAGGCTGGGGCAGCCCAAAACCACATTTGTGCAAAGGGCTCTGTGAGATGAAACAAAACAAGCTGTGGGCATTCACTGTCAACACCAAACACCCCCAGCCCTGGCACATATGCTGGGATTTTCCAGGATGGGGCCAGGGAGATTCGAAGGAAAACGCTGCAGCTGCCCCAAGATCCCCCCAGCCTGTCCAATTAATATTCTTTCTCATTAAAACTGCCATTAACCTGCTTGTTAAATTACCATGTTTATTAATAAAAAAAAAAAACAACAAACCACACACACATACCCTGTAATGACAGAGCATCAAACAAGGAAAAAAAATAAATGCTAATTTCGAGTGAAGGCACGAAGAGGTCAGCAGTATTTTCTCCTGTTATTACTGCCTCCTCCATATGGTTCTATTTTCCATTTTGGTTTTTTTCTGTGACAAGAGGTGAAGACCCAGGAATGCATGAACATGATTAATTATTTGCAGAAAAATAACTTCTCAAACTTTTGCACTTTAAATGGAGGGTTTGTAGGGTTTGTAGGTTTGTAGGTTTGTAGGGTTTGGAGCTGCCCCACCATTGCACTTGTGCTTTTTCTCCTGCCCTGAGCTGGAGTGGCCAGAGCTCTCATTTGGGGTGCAGCTGCAATCTGCCTTTTATTGTCAAGGCTTTTCCCTTCCCAGCCCAAATCCCAGAGGTGAATTTTCTATCCCACCAGCAGAGCTGCAAATTCCAGCTCTGTGGGGTAAATGTCCTTTCCCAAAAAGCACAAACCACAGTGTGAACCCTCCCCAGGGTGTGTGTGCCCCATCCCTCAGCCCTAATTCTGCAATTAGGGAATTAATTCTGTAAATTCCAGCTCTGTGGGGAAATGTCCTTTCCCAAAAAAAACAAACCACGATGTGAACCCTTCCCAGGGTGTTTCTGCCCCATCCCTTCAGCATTAATTCTGTAATTAGGGAATTAACTCTGCAAATCCCAGCTCTGTGGGGTAAATGTCCCATCCCAAAAAGCAAAAACCACAGTGTGAACCCTTCCCAGGGTGGGACTGCCCAGCCCTTCAGCCCTAATTCTGTAATTAGGGAGTTAATCCTATAAATTCCAGCTCTGTGGGGGAAATGTCCCATCCCAGAAATTAAAAACCACGGTGTGAACCATTCCCAGGGTGGGACTGCCCAGCCCTTCATTCCTGAGCTCACAGGGGGCTCATTCTGTAAATTCCAGCTCTGTGGGGGAAATGTCCCATCCCAGAAATCACAAACCACAGTGTGAACCCATCCCAGGGTGTGTGTGCCCCATCCCTCAGCCCTAATTCTGTAATTAGGGAATTAGTTCTGCAAATTCCAGCTCTCTGGGGTAAATGTCTTTTCCCAAAAAGCACAAACCACGGTGTGAACCCTCCCAGGGTGTTTCTGCCCCATCCCTCAGTCCTAATTCTGTAATTAGGGAATTAACTCTGTAAATTCCAGCTCTGTGGGGTAAATATCCCATCCCAAAAATCACAAACCACGGTGTGAACCATTCTCAGGCTGTGACTCCCCAGTCCCTTCATTCCTGAGCTCACAGGGGGCTCATTCTGTAAATTCCAGCTCTGTGGGGAAATGTCCCTTCCCAGAAATCACAAACCACAGTGTGAACCCATCCCAGGGTGTGTGTGCCCCATCCCTCAGTCCTAATTCCGCAATTAAGGAATTAATTCTGCAAATTCCAGCTCTGTGGGGAAATATCCCATCCCAAAAATCACAAACCAGGGTGTAAACCCTTCCCAGGGTGTTTCTGCCCCACCCCTCAGTCCTGAGCCCACAGGGGCTGGTGGCACTGGAGGCTTTGGGGCAATAATGGACCAGACAGAGCACGAGTGCCTCCCCTGCCAGCACAGAGCACATTAATAATTTAATTAGGCCCATCATGAACTGATTTGCTGTCTCAGCTCCCGTGGCAGCAGGAAAGGCCAGGGCTGGGAGTGCAGAGCATTGATCACACAGAGGGGAGATGAGCTCCCTGAACAGAGGCACAAACTGCTGCCTGGGAGCAGAATGCACTTACACAGACCCAGAGGGGTTTCTGGGGGTCCCTCATCCCCCAGTGCTGGGCTGGTGCCACCCCAATGCATTTAAACAAACCCAGAGGGGTTTCTGGGGGTCCCAGTGCCGGGCTGGTGCCACCCCAATGCCCTTAAACAAACCCAGAGGGGTTTCTGGGGGTCCCAGTGCTGGGCTGGTGCCACCCCAATGCCCTTAAACAAACCCAGAGGGGTTTCTGGGGGTCCCAGTGCTGGGTGGTGCCACCCCAATGCCCTTAAACAAATCCAGAGGGGTTTCTGGGGGTCCCAGTGCTGGGCTGGTGCCACCCCAATGCCCTTAAACAAACCCAGAGGGGTTTCTGGGGGTCCCCATCCCGCAATGCTGGGGTGGTGCCAGCCCTGCAGCCACCAGCTGTCACCCCAGCAGGGCAGCAGCTCCTTTCCATCCCTGCCCAAATCCTGGTTCTCTCCATCCCTTCCCAAATCCTGTTTTTCTCCATCCCCACTCTGATCCCATTTGTTTCTCTCCATCCCAGATCAGACCCTGGCTCTCTCCCATCCCAGCTGGATGTGGCAGTGCTGTGGGTGGGGGTCTGTGCTGATGGTCAGTGCCAGGACCCCAGACCCTGCCCAGGACCCCAGGACACTGCCCAGGACCCCTCAGGACACTGCCCAGGACCCCAGACCCTGCCCAGGACACCAGACACTGCCCAGGACACCCCCCAGGACACTGCCCAGGACCCCAGACACTGCCCAGGACCCCAGACCCTGCCCAGGACACCAGACACTGCCCAGGACACCCCCCAGGACACTGCCCAGGACCCCAGACACTGCCCAGGACCCTCCCAGGACACTGCCCAGCACCCCCAGGACCCCCCAGGACCCCCCCAGACCCCCAGACAGGGTCAGGGGTGTCCATCCTTCTGCTCACTTTGGTGCTGCCCTCCTGCAGCCCTGGGACCCCCAGACTGTGTCCCCACCTCCCTTCCCTGAGAAACCCCCTTCCCCTTTAATCTGTAATTGTGAGGGGCTGCAGCAGTTTCATCCCCCAGCAGGAAACATCCATCCCACCTCAGGATTTGTCTGGGCACTTTGGGTTCACTTACATCATTGTAAGGTCTCATGAGGAGTTGGATAAAAAGGATAAAAAAATCCTTGATTCTCTTTAGAACCTGCAGGTTCTTGGTAGCAACTTGGCATTTCTTCCCTAAAAAACCCAGTTTTCACCCTCATCACAATTTAAATTTGCTGCATTTCCTGCAGGAGTTCAGTCCCACCCCCCTCGGTGAAATCTGCAATCACGTTTAACACCAACGCTGGGAGTGAACCTGGGTCCACACACGGTGGGTGCTGCTCTGACAGGGATGTGGAAACTCCAGGGAGCACAAACCAGAGGGTCAGGGAAACACCACCCGTGTGTTTCTGCAGAAAAGTGAATCTGCTCCACAAATGAGGCAAAACAAACACAGAGAGGAAATGCCATTATTCCCTGGACAATGAGGTTAAACAAGTACTTGGTGGGGAGTCCTCAGGGGCGTTTGTGCACAGGAGAGATGCTTATCCCAGTGCGTGGTGCTGTGGATGGTAATGGAATTAAAATGAATTAAAACTCAGCTGTTATCTGTGCAGGGGGGAAAGGCCCAAGGTATTAAAGCAAAGAGGATCGATTTATGCCTTCCTAATTGGAAATTTTAGTGTGAATGAAATTATGCAAAAATCACTGTCCTTTAATTTTCTTTGGTTCTCAATGCTGTGAAGATCCAAGAAGCTCAAGTCAGATGCAATTCCAGCTGCCAGAGCTGGGCAGGAAAATTGTTACTGGGGGAAAAAAAAGGAGGAAAAAAACCCCAAATCCTGAGCTCATCTGTGGGTGATCATATGCAATCCCTGTGCCAGGCTGGGAGCAAACAGAGTCTCACACCTCATGGGCAATCACCAAAGGTCAGCAGGAGCCTTTCCTTTCCCTTCCCTTCCCTTCCCTTCCCTTCCCTTCCCTTCCCTTCCCTTCCCTTCCCTTCCCTTCCCTTCCCTTCCCTTCCCTTCCCTTCCCTTCCCTTCCCTTCCCTTCCCTTCCCTTCCCTTCCCTTCCCTTCCCTTCCCTTCCCTTCCCTTCCCTTCCCTGACCCCGTCCCTGACCCCATCACTGACCCTAGAACTCACCCCAGCCCTGACCCCAAAACTGTTTCCTCGGCCCTGCAGGGTGTTACACTTACTCCAGGCTCCCACAGTAGTTATTCTTGTTCTTAAACAGCAGAATAAAACCTGGAGCCAGAGTCTATTTAAAGTGAAAATTAGATCCACCTCCTGCCTGGCAGAGTTGAATTAAGAACTTTTTATCCTGATTTTACCACACTTTTATTTTTATCATGCTTTTTTTATCACTTCCCTCCTTTTCATCATACTTTCCCTTTTATGCAGGGTTTCACTTTTGCCCCAGATAGTGAATTTGTTAATTTTGAGAGGGCTGGGTGCGACAGTTTTGACTGGGCAGGGGACCAGTGGCCATTAGGACCATTTGGGCAGGCAGGAGTCTGGAAAAGCACAGCAGGCTCTCCCAGATTGCACGGGAAGGAGTGGAGGAGCTCAGAGTGCCCGGGGCTGTTCGTGTTTAATTAGAGGCAGCAGCTGGGTTTTCAGTGCTGGCTGTCAACACCCGGGGTTTGGGGAGCACTGAGATCACCCCAAACCACTGCCCTGCCACCCCCTGTTGGGCTCTGCCTCCCTCCTGCTCCCTGGGCTGGGGGTTTCTGCTTGGGCAGGAAAGCGATCAGGGAACACAGCAGAGTGTGGGCAGAGCAATTCCCTGTCCCGCGGGATTCTGGCACTGGGATGAGCAGATCTGAGCACAGGGTAAGGACACTGAGCCAACCCGGGAGAGAGGCACAGAGCGAATATATCAATTACCAGCACATTAATGTCATGGGGAGACACTCTGTGATGTTTGTGGTCATTCTTAATCCGATAAAATTGCCTGGGGTTTTATCTATGAATTTAGAATATGATAAAAAAGTGACTCCAGGAAATGAAGATGAAAGGGTTCTTTTTTTAGCTTCTCTCAGAGCTGCATATCAAATGGTTCAGGGAGGCAGGAGATGTTTATTTCTGCCAGGGCTGCCGATCCGGGTCAAGCTGGGAAGGACCAGGGTCTGTCTCCAGTGATGGGAGATAAAAGCAGAGCAGGGATGGAGCTGAGAGCTCTGTGAGTGTGCCAGGCTCTGCCCAGCCCGGCAGGGGACGGTCACTGCTGTCCTGGGGGAGAAGCTGCTCTGATTCCCAAATATCCCTGATCCCCGTGTGTCTGTCTGCACCCCCGCCCTCCCCTGGAACTGGAAACTCTCCATGTTTTCTCATGGCAATGAGCAGCACAACTTGCACAGAAAGGTTTTCTTTAGCACGTTAACTCACTGTCTCTCACCCTCCCCGGGTCTATATTTATCCCAGTGTGTGAGGAGAGGCAAACAAACAACCAGCTCCCTTTCGGTGTGTGTGCTCCCAGCGCTCAGGGGGATGTTTGGGGTATGCAGTGGGACACCCAAGGCCAGGCTGGGAGGGCTGGGTGGCCCTTCCTGGGGCCCTGGAGGTCCCTGGAGCACAGGAGGAGCCGGGCACCATCCCCGGGGCAGGGCAGCTCCTCCTGCCAGCCCAGCCCAGAACCCCAGCCCAGAACCCCAGCCCAAACCCCGTGCTCAGCACAGCGGGGCTCCCTGCCTGCCCCAGCACCCAAACACTCGATTCTCAGTTTGCACTTGTTCTGCACAGAGGATAAAACCCAGAACATTCCTGGTTATGTTCTGTTTCTCTTTCTGACAGCTTTGTTGGAAGAAAAGCAGTGAGAAAGGGGGTGCTCTGGAAGGACTGGGGAGCAGGATTCAGGTGTGGGTACGGACTGACAGACACAGGGACACACAGGACAGACACAGGCTGGGACATGAGCAGTGCCAGCGGCTCCAGGGCTGGGACTCAGTGGAACTTCCACCTCCTGAACTGTTAAATGAAAGGAAAGCGAGAAGAGAATGATCGATGTAGTTTGTGTTTCCTGTCTGTCTGTCTGTAGGCTCCAGCTGTGAGTCAAGAGCCCCTGAGGGATCTGTTTGGGATCAGTTTGGGGTCTGATTAGAATCAGTTAGGGATCAGTTCAGGATCTGTTCTGGATCTGTCCATGATCTGTTTGGGATCTGTCCTGGATCTGTTCGGGATCCGTTTGGGATCCATTCAGGAACCATTCAGAATCTCTTTGGGGTCTGCTCTGGATCTGTTTTGGATCAGTTCAGTATCTGATTGGGATTCATTTGGGATCTGATTGGGATCTATTCTGGATCTGATTGGGATCTATTCTGGATCTGTTTGAGATCTGATTGGGATCCATTCAGGATCTGAATGGGATGCATTCTGGATCTGTTTGGGATGTGTTCTGGATCTGTTTGGGATCCATTCTGGATATATTTAGGATTCTGTTTGGGATCTGTTCGAGATCTGTTTGGGATCTGTTTGGGGTCACCAGCCTGACTGCAGCACAGCCTGACAGCAGCACAGTCAGAGTGCAGCACAGCCTGAGTGCAGCACAGCCTGACAGCAGCATAGCCTGACAGCAGCACAGTCAGAGTGCAGCACAGCCTGACAGCAGCACAACCTGAGTGCAGCACAGCCTGACAGCAGCACAGCCTGACAGCAGCACAGCCTGAGTGCAGCACAGCCTGACAGCAGCACAGCCTGACAGCAGCACAGCCTGAGTGCAGCACAGCCTGACAGCAGCACAGTCTGACAGCAGCACAGCCTGACAGCAGCACAGCCTGAGTGCAGCACAGCCTGAGTGCAGCACAGCCTGACAGCAGCACAACCTGAGTGCAGCACAGCCTGAGTGCAGCACAGCCTGACAGCAGCACAGCCTGAGTGCAGCACAGCCTGAGTGCAGCACAGCCTGAGAGCAGCACAACCTGAATGCAGCACAGCCTGAGTGCAGCACAGCCTGAGTGCAGCACAGCCTGAGTGCAGCACAGCCTGACAGCAGCACAGCCTGAGTGCAGCACAGTCAGAGTGCAGCACAGCCTGAGTGCAGCACAGTCAGAGTGCAGCACAGCCTGAGTGCAGCACAGCCTGAGTGCAGCACAGTCAGAGTGCAGCACAGCCTGAGTGCAGCACAGCCTGACAGCAGCACAGCCTGAGTGCAGCACAGCCTGAGTGCAGCACAGCCTGACAGCAGCACAGCCTGACAGCAGCACAGCCTGAGTGCAGCACAGCCTGACAGCAGCACAGCCTGACAGCAGCACAGCCTGAGTGCAGCACAGTCTGAGTGCAGCACAGCCTGACTGCAGCACAGTCTGAGTGCAGCACAACCTGAGTGCAGCACAGCCTGAGTGCAGCACAGCCTGACAGCAGCACAGTCGGAGTGCAGCACAGCCTGAGTGCAGCACAGCCTGACAGCAGCACAACCTGAGTGCAGCACAGCCTGACAGCAGCACAACCTGAGTGCAGCACAGCCTGACAGCAGCACAGCCTGAGTGCAGCACAGCCCTGCACCCTCATCCTCCCGGGAGCAGCCCCTGTAGCCTGGGGCAGTGCCTGTGCTGCTACTGGGGCACCGAGAGCCTGGCAGGGCTGGCCTGAGCCCGGAGCCCTGTCCCTGTCCCCATCCCCTGTCCCCTGTCCCCTGTCCCCCCCTGTCCCCCTGTCCCTGTCCCCCTGTCCTGTCCCTGTCCCTGTCCCCCTGTCCCCTGTCCCTGTTCCCATCCCCTGTCACCTGTCCCCTGTCCCCTGTCCCCTGTGCCCTGTGCCCTGTCCCCTGTGCCCTGTCCCTGTCCCCATCCCCTGTCCCTGTGCCCTGTCCCTGTGCCACTGTCCCTGTGCCTGGCCCCTGGCCCATTTCCCTGTCCCTGTGCCCTGTGTCCCTGTACCCTGTCCCTCTCCTGTCCCTGTCCCTGTCCCCATCCCCTGTCCCTGTCCCTGTCCCTGTCCCTGTCCCTGTCCCCATCCCCTGTCCCTCTCCCTGTCCCTGTCCCCATCCCTGTCCCTGTCCCTGTCCCTGTCCCTGTCCCTGTCCCTCTCCCTGTCCCTGTCCCTGTCCCCATCCCCTGTCCCTGTCCCTGTCCCTGTCCCTGGTGCTGCCTCCTCCCCCCTCCGGTACCTGCTCCTTCCCAGTGCCCACCCCAGCCCCTCACTCCACGGGCTCATCCCGGTTGCTCTGTGCCCTGGTCCAGCCCCTTCTGTGCTCACAAGATCTCTCCACTTCCCATTGCCAGCGAATTTCGCTCCTGCTCTGCCGAGCCATTAACCAAAATGTCAGAGAGGTCTCGCTCAGGAGTCTCCAGGAGGGTCCTGATGGCATCCCCAGCCTGGCAGGGACCCTCCCTCACCGAGAGCTGCCCCAGCCTGGCCCTTCCCTGGCTGCTCAGTGTGCTCCTCTCAGGTCCCAGCTGCCCTGGAGTGTGGGGACAGCCCCAAAACCACAGAGCAGAGGTTTCATTCTCTTTGCTCCTCCCCAAAACACAGAGGATGTCAACCCAGCCCCTCTTCCCTCCATCTCACCTACATGAAGGCAGGCAAACCCTCATCTATTAAAACCAGAAACTGCAACGTTTAAATAAAATAACCCCCAGAGGTAGGACCCTAATGACATCTTACAAAGTCGTGCCACCTCAAAATAAATTATTAAACTTGCTATGTTAAATCCATTTTATTGCTGTAAAGCAGCTCAAGTATTTTTAATTTTAGAAGCTCATATATCCTCCTGTTTGATTTTTATGATTAAACAGGGCAGAAACTTGTGGCAATCACCTACTTGCCTTCAATTGCATGCATTATAGCAGTGAAATCAAACCACACTCTGCCATGATTTGCTGGGTTATTAATAGTGCTGCCAAGCTCATTACATTATAATTTAAAGACAGATCTAGCACAGACATGTGTGAAGGATGGTCTGAGATCAGGCCCTACAGCAAATTGCTCGAATCTTGATCTAATTAGCCCAGAACAGCCACTGTTACCAGCGGCTCAGTTTGGCAGGAAACTTGTGACAATTAGATTGGTGTAAGGAAGGGGAGGGGGGACCTTGGGGTGTTTGCCCTGTGCTATCCAAGGGGTGGAAAAATGAACATCCAGTGGTCCAGGACCCCTGAGGTGCCTCTTTGTTCATCCCCAGTGCAGAATTTTGGCAGGAGGATTTTGGGGACAGGGACATTTCCCTGCACAGAGGGCTGTGGGTGAGCAGCACAGCCAGGATTATTCATGTCTAAAGTTCAGCTCCATTTTAGAGCAGCCACTGAACAGTGTGACCTCCACCAAATGCTCTGCCTGGCTGCAAACTGCAAGGCAGAGGATAAATCCATGAGCTCCAGCAGGCATTTGAGTCATAATCACTTCAGGACCCAATACATAACCGAATATTGCTCTTAATTAATGGGACAATTAGACTTTGATTATGGCACTACAGTGCCCATTACCATTTTTATCTATCATGACCCTCTTGTACAAAGCACCCACTGTTCCTTCTATGCTGCTGTATTTCTGTCTGGCACGATATCAGATAATAATTTATATAATGGCACAGACTGGGTGAGCATTCCAATGCATTCCAATGCATCCCAATGCATTCCAATGCATCCCAAAGCATTCCAGTCAGCTGGTGGGGATCCTGTGAGGAGTGAGTGAGTGAGTGAGTGAGTGAGTGAGTGAGTGAGTGAGTGAGTGAGTGAGTGAGTGAGTGTGTGTACTCACCGGTTGTGTGCTGAGTTCTGTGCCCACTGGTTCTGTGCTCACTGGTTCTGTGCTCACTGGTTCTGTGCCCAGTGCGTTCTGTGCCCAGTGAGTTCTGTGCTCACTGGTTCTGTTCTCACTGGTTCTGTGCCCAGTGCGTTCTGTGCTCACTGGTTCTGTGCTCACTGGTTCTGTGCTCAGTGAGTTCTGTGCTCAGTGAGTTCTGTTCTCACTGGTTCTGTGCTCACTGGTTCTGTGCTCAGTGAGTTCTGTGCTCAGTGAGTTCTGTTCTCACTGGTTCTGTGCCCACTGGTTCTGTTCTCACTGGTTCTGTGCCCACTGAGTTCTGTTCTCACTGGTTCTGTGCTCAGTGAGTTCTGTTCTCACTGGTTCTGTGCTCACTGGTTCTGTTCTCACTGGTTCTGTGCCCACTGGTTCTGTGCTCACTGGTTCTGTGCCCAGTGCGTTCTGTGCTCACTGGTTCTGTGCTCGCTGGTTCTGTGCTCACTGGTTCCGTGCTCACTGGTTCCGTGCCCAGTGAGTTCTGTGCTCACTGGTTCTGTGCTCAGTGAGTTCTGTGCTCAGTGAGTTCTGTTCTCACTGGTTCTGTGCTCACTGGTTCTGAGCCCAGTGAGCTGTTCCGTTCTGCCCTGCTGTGCCCCCCTGTCCCACACCTCTGCATCCCCTCCCTCATCCCCACCTTCCCTAGTGCCCCTCCTTGTGACCAGGAGTCACCCAGAGATGTGTAGAGCACACAAAAAGCTCTGCCTGCAGCGCTGGGGAGGAAAGGGATCTTCCCTCCAGCATGTGGATTTCTTGTTCCACTGTGAACTCAAATATTTGCTATTTAAATTTTTGCCTCAGCATCCAGAGAAAAGAGAGCGGCAATTCAAAGTGCTTCATATTTATATTAATATTTCTTGGGTTTCCAAATCTCGTGGAGATCAAATCCACTGCTGCTGTGCCAGCCTTCCTTTCATGTGGGGTCCATCAAAGCTGATTTTTGCTCAACAAGTGAAGCAAAGTGCAGAAACCCTGGAATAAGCCAGTGGGAATGGGAAGGTAAAACCCATCCCTGCTCCAGTGTCACTCCAGGTGTGCAGGGGCCCTCTGGAAATCTCTCTCTGATGGTTCCCAGTGCCTGGAGCATCCCTGACCCTGCCAGAGCCTCTCTGGAGCCCTGCTGGTGCTGGGGCACTGTGCACACGCACGCCTGGGTGGGACAGCCCTGCCCGTGCCCACGGGCTCAGGGGGAACGTGGCACAGCTCAGCTGGGCAGCAAATCCCGGAATCCTGGAGCAAATCCCGGAATCCTGGAGCATTTACCTGCAGCTGTGCCTGCAGAGGGGCTGGAGCTGTGAGCACACCCTGAGCTCTGCAGCTCCCAGAGCTGCTGCCAGGCTTCAGACAGATCCAGAAACATTTTACAGGTTTTATTTTAGTTAGCAATTGTCTCAGTTCTGCCTTCTCCTGCCTTCAGAGGGATATTCCCAGAGACTCATAAAAGTAATCCAGGAGGAAAAACCTTCCCCAGCTCGTGGGACCCTCCTGAGAACAGGAGGAGAAAGTGGGGGCACCTCTGCTCCTTGCCTTTTGGAGTTTTTGGGGTGCTGCCAGTGCAGCTCTGCTCAGACATGAGCGGGGCTGGGCAGTGTTAACCCTTTGTGGAGCTGGGGCTCTGCCCTGGGGACCCCTGAGTGCTGCTGCCTGGAGACCCAGACCCGGAGAGCGCCACAGGGCGAGGATGGATAACAGCGCTGTGCGGGCTGCGCTCTCCCCGGAGTGATGAATACCCAAAAAACGCTTCGGGGAGCAGTTTATGGGGTCCAGCAGCGCTTGGCGGCTGCTCTGCTGTCAGGAGTGTCAGAGTGTTCCTGACGTGCTGCTCGCAGTGCCGGGCTTTGATCCACTGATGATCGCAGTGCTGGGCTTTGATCCGCTGGTGATCGCAGTGCTGGGCTTTGATCCACTGATGATCGCAGTGCCGGGCTTTGATCCGCTGGTGATCGCAGTGCTGGGCTTTGAT
Organism: Oenanthe melanoleuca; assembly: GCF_029582105.1. NCBI lineage: Eukaryota > Metazoa > Chordata > Aves > Passeriformes > Muscicapidae > Oenanthe > Oenanthe melanoleuca. The sequence continues at coordinate 337,867 of NC_079342.1, read as the reverse complement.
CCACTGGTGATCGCAGTGCTGGGCTTTGATCCACTGATGATCGCAGTGCCGGGCTTTGATCCGCTGATGATCGCAGTGCCGGGCTTTGATCCGCTGGTGATCGCAGAGCTGGGCTTTGATCCGCTGATGATCGCAGAGCTGGGCTTTGATCCACTGATGATCGCAGTGCCGGGCTTTGATCCGCTGATGATCCCAGTGCCGGGCTTTGATCCGCTGGTGATCGCAGTGCTGGGCTTTGATCCGCTGATGATCGCAGTGCCGGGCTTTGATCCACTGGTGATCGCAGAGCTGGGCTTTGATCCGCTGGTGATCGCAGTGCCGGGCTTTGATCCGCTGATGATCCCAGTGCCGGGCTTTGATCCGCTGGTGATCGCAGAGCTGGGCTTTGATCCGCTGGTGATCGCAGTGCCGGGCTTTGATCCGCTGGTGATCGCAGTGCCGGGCTTTGATCCGCTGATGATCGCAGTGCTGGGCTTTGATCCGCTGGTGATCGCAGTGCCGGGCTTTGATCCGCTGGTGATCGCAGAGCTGGGCTTTGATCCGCTGGTGATCGCAGAGCTGGGCTTTGATCCGCTGATGATCGCAGAGCCGGGCTTTGATCCGCTGGTGATCGCAGAGCTGGGCTTTGATCCGCTGATGATCGCAGTGCTGGGCTTTGATCCGCTGATGATCGCAGAGCTGGGCTTTGATCCGCTGGTGATCGCAGTGCCGGGCTTTGATCCGCTGGTGATCGCAGTGCCGGGCTTTGATCCGCTGACGATCACAGTGCCGGGCTTTGATCCGCTGATGATCGCAGAGCTGGGCTTTGATCCGCTGATGATCCCAGTGCCGGGCTTTGATCCGCTGGTGATCGCAGTGCCGGGCTTTGATCCGCTGACGATCACAGTGCCGGGCTTTGATCCGCTGGTGATCGCAGAGCTGGGCTTTGATCCGCTGGTGATCGCAGTGCCGGGCTTTGATCCGCTGATGATCGCAGTGCCGGGCTTTGATCCGCTGACGATCACAGTGCCGGGCTTTGATCCGCTGGTGATCGCAGAGCTGGGCTTTGATCCGCTGGTGATCGCAGTGCCGGGCTTTGATCCGCTGGTGATCGCAGTGCCGGGCTTTGATCCGCTGGTGATCGCAGAGCCGGGCTTTGATCCGCTGGTGATCGCAGTGCCGGGCTTTGATCCGCTGATGATCCCAGAGCTGGGCTTTGATCCGCTGGTGATCGTCACCGGGGCTCCAGGCTCCGCTGTGGCAGGGCTGGCTCCTGCTGGAAACGAGGATAACCAGGTGAAGCTGATGCACACTCGCACTCCTGCAGGAGCTCACAGTGCTCAGCAATTTGTAGAGACCAGCTGCACAGCAACAGGCAAATCACACCCCTCACATCTTCTCATTTCCTTCCCTTTACATTTCATGATGTTCTGGGCTAAAAAGTGCTTGGATAGAGTCCGTGGCAGCGGCATCCCTCTGCACCTGATGAGTTTAAGAACTCAAATACTTTTGAAATTCTCATTCCAAGCCACTTTTCCGAATTCCTGTGTCTTTCTGCCCCTCGGGGGGTATCACGCCCACGATCCCAAAAATGCAGCAGGGATCTCTGCCTGCGGGTTTGAGGGGTTTGGTGGGACGCCCGCCCGCCCAGGGAGGGATTTCTGCCCTCCATCAATGCCTGGTGACGGGGAAGGTCCCAGCAGCTCCCTGGGATCCCTGATTGATTCCCTGGAACGTCCTGGAGCCTGCCAGCAGCTCCTGCAAAGCAAACATAAATTTAAAAATGTATCGGTGACAATTTATTTCTATGACACTTTAACACTTCTGTCAAGAGCACATTTAAATTAAAAATGAACAAGGAACTGAAGTAAGAGATGGGGTGAATTGGAATGGATCAAAGGAAAACACTCAATCCCAAGGCACTGCTCAATCCCTGTCCTGTCACAAACACTCCAGGGCTGATTAAAAGCCTTCGAGGTCTCTTCATATTCCCAAGAAGAACAACTTACCAGTCTTGGATGCAGAATTTCCCTGCTATTTGCAGTTTTTTGTCACAACGTTTCACAGTTTTTAGTGTATTTTTTGACGATATTCAGGAAAGAAAAAACAGAATCATTATCCAGTGGGATTCTGGGATTTATTTGCCGGTAATGGGGCACGCTGCTGTAAGAAGCAATAACAGAGCAATGAAGGTGCTGCCTTTGTCTTTAAGTGCGTCTTAAGTGCAGTCATTACAAACGGGACGGGGGTAATTCCACCTTTATGGCTGTTCCGTCTCCCCTCTCCTTCCCCTGGCTCCTGAGCTAAATGAGTCTTTCCTGAAAGGAAAAGGAAAAGGAAAAAAGAAAAAAGGAAAAAAGAAAAAAGAAAAAAGAAAAAAGAAAAAAGAAAAAAGAAAAAAGAAAAAGGAAAAAGGAAAAAAAGGAAAAGGAAAAGGGAAAGGAAAAGGAAAAGAAAGAGGAAAAATGAAAGAAAAAAGAAAAGAGAAAAGAGAAAAAAGGAAAGGGAAGAGGACGAGGAAGGAAGGAAGGAAGGAAGGAAGGAAGGAAGGAAGGAAGGAAGGAAGGAAGGAAGGAAGGAAGGAAGGAAGGAAGGAAGGAAGGAAGGAAGGAAGGAAGGAAGGAAGGAAGGAAGGAAGGAAGGAAGGAAGGAAGGAAGGAAGGAAGGAAGGGTCCCCACACCCACCCCTCGCTGAGAACAAAAAGCAATTTCTCCCCAGAGCCCTGGCCTATCAATATGCACTGTGCATATCAAAAATTAAGATCCGTTTTGTCCTTTAAATAAAATATGAGGACATTCCAGGAGCCAAATTGCATTTGAGTTCCTAAAGAGACTCCTTGGCTTTCTGGAACTCTCTGGAGAACTAGGGTGAGCCAAGGCAGGGGCTGGGTGACCTTGAAAGGTCCCACCCTGCATCTCCCTGCTGGGGTTTGTATTTAGGGTGGGATGGATCTCCCTGCTGAGGTCTGTATTTAGGGTGGGATGGATCTCCCTGCTGGGGTTTGTATTTAGGGTGGGATGGATCTCTGAGGTTTGTATTTAGGGTGGGATGGATCTCCCTGCTGAGGTCTGTATTTAGGGTGGATCTCTGAGGTTTGTATTTAGGGCAGGGTAGATCTCTGATGTTTTTATTTAGGGCAAGATGGATCTCCCTGCTGGGGTTTGTATTTAGGGTGGGATGGATTTCCCTGCTGATGTTTCTATTTTAGGGCAGGGTGGATCTCTGAGGTTTGTATTTAGGGCAGGGTGGATCTCTGATGTTTCTATTTTGGGCAGGGTGGATCTCTGATATTTGTATTTTGGGCAGGGTGGATCTCCCTGCTGATGTTTCTATTTTAGGGCAGGGTGGATCTCTGAGGTTTGTATTTAGGGCAGGGTGGATCTCTGATATTTCTATTTTGGGCAGGGTGGATCTCTGATGTTTCTATTTTAGGGCAGGGTGGATCTCTGAGGTTTCTATTTTAGGGCAGGGTGGATCTCTGATGTTTCTATTTAGGGCAGGGTGGATCTCTGAGGTTTGTATTTTAGGGCAGGGTGGATCTCTGATGTTTCTATTTTGGGCAGGGTGGATCTCTGATATTTCTATTTTGGGCAGGGTGGATCTCTGATGTTTCTATTTTAGGGCAGGGTGGATCTCTGATGTTTCTATTTTGGGCAGGGTGGATCTCTGAGGTTTGTATTTAGGGCAGGGTGGATCTCTGAGGTTTCTATTTTGGGCAGGGTGGATCTCCCTGCAGTGAGCAGAGCCTGGCCCCTGCCCTGCCCTGCCTGACTCAGCTCTGCCTCTGGGGATCCATTTCCCCTTTTCTCTGTCCTGGAACCCCTGCAGTAAATAAAGTTTCCTTAGCAGCAAGCAGGACATGTTCCATTTTGGAGGTGAGGTGAGTAATCCCTTCACTGTGTGAAGCACTTTGAGATCATGCCATACAAAAATCACTCTAAACATTTAATATTCTCATAGAAGCAGTGTCAGTGCTGGCTGCCTGGGGACCTGTCCCAGGAGAAAAGGGCAGAGATCAAGGAAAGGGCTCAAAAGGGTAATTAAATATTTAATAAAAGCCGTTAAAGAGCGTGGGCCAGGACTGCAGCCAGCAGAAATCACACTGGTGGGTCTCTGCTGGCTGATTTTAAAATAATCTGCTTTGGGGTGGCTCTAAAAGCCTTTGAGATGTGCTGGTGTCATTTCAGTGTCTTCTAGAGCAGGGCAGTGTCAGAGCTGCTGCTCTGCAGCAAACCTAACCAGGAAATCAGGGGAAAGACACAGCGCTAGAGTAAAATGTTTTATGTGGAAAATCTGTTTGAAAATTAACTGTTGTGGAGTGTGTGCTGTGATGTGCTGTGCTGCTGGCAGACACTGGATTTGTTCTTTTGGTGGGCAAAGAGAGTGAAGCCCTTTGCTGGGAGTTTTTGGGGTTGATGGATGTGGGGCAGTCTGAGTTTGACTGAAGCCCTTTGCTGGGAGTTTTTGGGGTTGATGGATGTGGGGCAGTCTGAGTTTGACTGAAGCCCTTTGCTGGGAGTTTTGGGGTTGATGGATGTGGGGCAGTCTGAGTTTGACTGAAGCCCTTTGCTGGGAGTTTTGGGGTTGATGGATGTGGGGCAGTCTGAGTTTGGTACCTGAGAGAGCAGGGGCTGCCCAGGGCAGGGCTGGCTGCAGAGCCTCAGCAGATGTGTCCCTGTGATCATTAATTATCATTGCTTTAAGGAAGAAATGGGATTACAGTCGAGCCAAAAGCCATTTATTGCTCAGGTGTGAATCAGCCTCAAGGCTGAGATTGCAGAGGAGCCAGAACTCAGCCATAGCTCAAAGCAGGCACGAGTTCTTCATTCCAAGGCAATATAGAACATTCCAATCCAATGGAAAGTTGTTATAGAATTTATTTTGTTTTTCTAGCCTATCCCCTTTACTGAATTCTGCTCAGTGTGTCTGTAACCTTTTACCCAATGAATTATTATTACACACACTTGTATTACAGCATTTAAACTCCTGGCTTTCCCCATACAGTGACATTCCTACACCACAAAACCCTTCACCACCTTACCCAGTCCAGCTTCTTATTGACTAAAGACATGTTCTTACAGCTATAGGAACACCAGTTTATCATTTTTCTGTTCAATGTCTGTGTACTTTTATTTTTGAATCAACCCAGGCTTCTTCCAAGGCTGCAAACCAAACCCTTCAGCACCTGTGGAGGTTTTTCCATTTCCCACAGGTGACCAGCCCAGCTCTGCTCTCAGCCACGCTGCTCACTCCCCTCATCCTGGGGCTGTGCAGAGCCCAGGCTCTGGCACAGGACAGGGGGAGCCTTTCCAAACCCCCAACCAACAATACAATAATATTATTGTATTATATTGGGGGTATTATATTGTTGGGTATTGATGTGACAGAAATGTGGATTCTGTCCCATCTGTTACCCCAGCTGGGGCAGTGCCCCTGATCTCCTGGCACACATTATCTGCTCATGGGCCATCTTTAAACCAGCTGGGCAATCATCTTTATCTTCCCACAGCCCATCCTCCCTCCAGGAGATATCTCCTGTTCATGGCCAGTGAGTCCCAGGGCATGACTGATAAAATTCCATCATCCCACTGGGAGATGCTCCAGCCAGGGCAGGAGCCAAGCCTTTCCTACCCAGATAAAAACTGACATTTGGACACCAAGGAACCTTCTTCCCACTGCATTCCAGAGGAAAACCAGACCTTTGCACATCATCCCTGGAGCTTCAGAGGAAACTGCACCTTCTCCAGGAGCACTGCTCCAGCTGAACCACATCTGCCCCTGCAGGAGGATGCAGCCACCATTGAATGGGACTGTGCCAACACCCTGACTGACTGACGGGTGTCAGCTTGGATTCTGACTCTGGCAGGGTTGGGATTGTTCTGTGTAATACTGCATTTCTAGTTTAATTTTCCTAGTAAAGAACTGTTATTCCTAATTCCCATCTCTTTGCCTGAGAGCCCCTTAATTTCAAATTAATAATAATTTGGAGGGAGGGGGTTTACATTCTCCATTTCCAAGAGAAGCTCCTGCCTTTATTGGCAGCCACCTGTCCCCCAAACCAGGACACCCCCTTTGCTCCTTCTCCTCCAGACACCTGCCCCAGGCCATATGTTGTCCCTAATCCGCCAGCACACATGGGCAATAATTGGAATTATTCTTTATCCCGTCTCAGCGTCTGTTGGAAAGCAAAGGGACGAGTGCAGAGGGGCTGTGGGGTGGGAATGAGGGGGTTTAACTGAGGCCACGCTGATGGGACAAGTCTGGGGGATAAATGAGGCTTTAAGTTAATGTGGGAAATGGCTGAGGTTAACTCACACATCCCTTGGGCTTGTTTTTATTTCTGCTTCTCTTTTTCCTTTCCCTTAATTTTGTCGAATGGGTCTGTTTTCGATTCAGCATGTTAAATTTAGGGCTAATATATAGGGGGTACTTTGGAAAATGAGTTTGTGACAAAGCACTGCTGCTTGGGAAGTGAACAAATAACCAGAGGAGCTTCTTGCCCTAAACTGAGGGTCTCTCCTGCCTGGGGCAGAGCAGTCTGTTGTGTAAGAAAAAACAGCAACAAGACACTCTCTTGCTTGGTGCAGGAAAGAGCAAGAAAGAGAAATTTATTGAAGGAAGTTATTGTGCAAAACAAAATACAAACAGATCATTGGCCAGAGAAGGAGGCACCTCTCGTCCCTGGCTTTCCCAGGGACCTTGCAGGTGTTTATCTCTGTTATGGTTCTTTCTCTTGTGTTTACAGTAGAGAAAGAGTCTCTAGCCTGGGAAAAATCCTGGCTGGAGCTAAAAAAGTTTCACGACCTAAAAATGGCTAAAATGTGCCTGTGCCTTCAGCAGTGTCCACAGCAGCACTTCCATTTTTTCATGCAAAAGGTAAAAATTCTGAATCTGGGTGGTTTCTGGGAGTGGGGCACAGCACACAAGCCACAGTTGGGGTTGAGAAGGAGATGGGGTGTGGCACAAACCCCTCTGTGTGGCCATGCAGACAGGCAGCCTCTCCAAGGGATATTTGTGGCATTCTCCACATAAATCTGCACACAGGGCAGAGGATGTCGCTTCCCACGTCCCCAGCACGAGTGCTGCTGCCACTGATCTGTCACAGCCTCCTCTAGGTGCAGCCTCAAGCTCGATGCAGTAAAGACATGAGAATCTGAGGTTTTATTTCAGGGCTGTCATGTGGGTGCACATAAAGGAGAGGAGTGAGGAGCTGTTGGTGTGTGAGCAGTGGGAGCCTGTGCGCTCAGCACGTGATTCCCAAAAACGTGGAGTGCATGGGCTTCACAGTGCTGCAGGAACGCTGAAATGTTCTAAAATTTTATTTATCCTTATCCTGAGAAATCACATTCCTGTCACATACCATAAATTCAGCTATTTGGCCAGCTCCTGGCTGCACATTTAATTTTTTGGTGGGAAGCTCTTTGTTTTATCGAAGGGTTTGGCTAAGCCCACAAAATTAACCTCGTGCTCTCATCCCTCAGACCCCTTCTGCTCCTCTTTCCAAAGGCAACAAAAATCCCTGTGAAGCACCCTGAGAAAAGCATTCTGTTTCCATGACATCCAGGATTTGCACTGATTCCTCCAGAGCCGAGGGGTTCAGGCTCAGGCTCTCAGTATTCCTGGCCAGGGCTCCATCTCAGCCATGACTTAACTGCATTAATAATTGAAGGTAATGCTCGGCGTCCGCTGAAGTCAATGAGACTTAAGCTCATGAAAAATAAGTTTGCTGAATTAGGGTGGAAATAGAATTATCCTGGCCCGCCCTGCAGCCACGAGTGACTGGTTGAGAGGGGATGAGTTCATTTGATGTGCACAGGAAATTAAATTTGACCTTCAGATCACTGGGTTTTTGGAGAGAGAAAAAAAAAAAAAAAAAAAAAAAAAAGCAGCAAAGCTCTTAAAAACGGAGCTTTTTCCTGTTAGAGAGGTGTGAGGTCTATTTATAGAGCACATGCCATTTCTGTACAGTGCTCAGGGTTATTTAAAGATGATGACAGAGTGTCTGCTGCTCTGAGGGAGCATCTCCAGGGCACCTCCAGCACCCCTGGGCACCTCCAGGATTATTTGGGAATTCCTCCTGAGCTCGTTGGGAATCTGAGATAACAGAGCAGGAATTCTCTGGCAGGAGATGGATGGAGCACTGGGCACCTCCAGAAATACAGGAACAGAATTATTTGGGAATTCCTCCTGCTTTTCTCCTCATTGGGAATCTGGGATAACAGAGCAGGAATGCTCTGGCAGGAGATGGATGGAGCACTGGGAACCTCCAGGGAAAGGGGAACAGAATTATTTGGGAATTCCTCCTCTGTTCATTGGGAATCTGGGATAACAGAGCAGGAATGTTGTAGCAGGACATGGGCACCTCCAGGAATGCAGAATCATTTGGGAATCGCTCCTGTGTTCATTAAGAAGCTGGGATAACAGGGCAGGAATGCTGTGGCAGGACATGGGCACCTCCAGGAATGCAGAATCATTTGGGAATCGCTCCTGTGTTCATTAAGAAGCTGGGATAACAGGGCAGGAATGCTGTGGCAGGACATGGGCACCTCCAGGAATGCAGAATCATTTGGGAATCGCTCCTGTGCTCACTGGGAAGCCCAACGCTCAGCTGAGCCTGGAGGTGGGGCAGCCCAAGCAGCAGTTTAAGCACAGGACATTTCCTGGGGTCACCCTGAGCCTCTCTCCAGAGGCATTGCCACTGCCCCTGGGACGTGCAGGATTTTCCACTCACTCCAGGTCAGATTTTCTCTCTGGCAGTCGCTGCCACAGCCTCACAAGCAGCTCCCTGTTCACTGTCAGCACTCTGCCTGCCCTGCCTTTCGTGGGTAACCCAGCCTGGCTTCCCCCTGTGCTTCCCTGCAGGGTTCCCATCTCACCCTCCACAGCACAGGGACAGCGCTGCCAAGGAGTGCCCTGAGCTCACAGGACAGGGTTTGGATCAAGAGGGGCTCTAAACCAGCCCCAGTCAGCAGAACTCTGAGCTCTGAGCTCACAGGACAGGGTTTGGATCAAGGGGAACCCTGAGCCAGCCCAGTCAGCAGAACTCTGAACTCACAGAACAAGGAATTTTCCTGGAAACCAGGGATTATCCTGGAAACCAGGGATTATCCCGGACACCAGTGATTTTCCTGAAAACCAGAGATTTTCCTGGAAACCAGGGAGTTTTCTGGAAACCAGGGATTTTCCTGACCCTGGCTCAGCCTCCCCCCATCCTGCCCCAGGAACCTGCAGCTGCAAAGGGAAAATTGGGATTCTGACACCCAAAACCAGACTGGTGGCCATGAAGCCCCAGGAGCTTGCCCTGGGTTAAATGAACCATTTGGTTTGACCTGGAATGACTCCTGGCTTTCCCTGGAACTGCCAGAACACTGAGGAGCCGTTGAGCTGCACAGCCTTAATTAAGCAACTGCCTCCAGTTATGATTTCCTCTGTCATTCAGAAAATGAGAGCTTCCCACTGCTCCCAGTCCCTGAGTGCTCAAGGACAGCCTTTACCAAGTTCTCTCCATGGTTCTCTCCGTGGCTGTGAGCTGCATTTTGGTGCTGAGGGCAGCTCTGTGCTCTCACACCAATGCCCAGCCCATCTCTCACCCCGTTTTGCAGCACAGCCTAAAGTGATTTGACTTTGGTTTCACTGGAGCCACGAGTGCTGTGGATGGAATGAAACCTTCCTGCACATTCCCAGTGCTTCCCACACATCCCTGGCACTCTGGATCCCAGAACCACAGCGTGGCTTTGGTGGGGGGAACTGAAATCCCCTCCAGTTCCAACCCCCCAGACACCTCCCAGGGTGTCCCAGCCCCAGTGCCCAGCCTGGCCTGGGACATTCCAGGGATCCAGGGGCAGCCATGGCTGCTCTGGGAATTCCATCCCAGCCCCTCATCACCATCACAGGCAACAATCCCTAATTCCCAATATCCCATCCATTCCTGTCCTCTGGGAGTCCATTCCCTGTCCTGTCCCTCCATCCCTGTGTCTGTCCCTCCATTCCCTGTCCTGTCCCTCCATCCCTGTGTCTGTCCCTCCATCCCTGTGTCTGTCCCTCCATCCCTGTGTCTGTCCCTCCATCCCTGTGTCCTGTCCCTCCATCCCTGTGTCTGTCCCTCCATTCCCTGTCTGTCCCCTCCATTCCCTGTGTCTGTCCCTCCATCCCTCTGTCTATCCCTCCATTCCCTGTGTCTGTCCCTCCATTCCCTGTGTCTGTCCCTCCATTCCTGTGTCTGTCCCTCCATTCCCTGTCCTGTCCCTCCATCCCTGTGTCTGTCCCTCCATTCCCTGTGTCTGTCCCTCCATCCCTGTGTCTGTCCCTCCATCCCTGTCCTGTCCCTCCATCCCTGTGCCTGTCCCTCCATCCCTGTGTCTGTCCCTCCATTCCTGTGTCTGTCCCTCCATCCCTGTGTCTGTCCTTCCATTCCCTGTGTCTGTCCCTCCATCCCTGTGTCTGTCCCTCCATCCCTGTGTCTGTCCCTCCATCCCTGTGTCTATCCCTCCATTCCCTGTGTCTGTCCCTCCATCCCTGTGTCTGTCCCTCCATTCCCTGTGTCTGTCCCTCCATTCCCTGTCCTGTCCCTCCATTCCTGTGTCTGTCCCTCCATTCCCTGTGTCTGTCCCTCCATTCCCTGTCCTGTCCCTCCATTCCTGTGTCTGTCCCTCCATCCCTGTGTCTGTCCCTCCATCCCTGTCCTGTCCCTCCATCCCTGTGTCTGTCCCTCCATCCCTGTGTCTGTCCTTCCATTCCCTGTGTCTGTCCCTCCATCCCTGTGTCTGTCCCTCCATTCCTGTGTCTGTCCCTCCATCCCTGTGTCTGTCCTTCCATTCCCTGTGTCTGTCCCTCCATCCCTGTGTCTGTCCCTCCATCACTGTGTCTGTCCTTCCATTCCCTGTGTCTGTCCATCCATTCCTGTGTCTGTCCCTCCATCCCTGTGTCTGTCCCTCCATCCCTGAAATCCTCTGGACCTGGGGAAGGGTGGTTCAAACAGCCAGAAGGAGAGAGCACATATTGCTAGGAAAAAGAATAGAATAGAATAGAATAGAATAGAATAGAATAGAATAGAATAGAATAGAATAGAATAGAATAGAATAGAATAGAATAGAATAGAATAGAATAGAATAGAATAGAATAGAATAATAAAATAAAATAAAATAAAATAAAATAAAATAAAATAAAATAAAATAAAATAAAATAAAATAAAATAAAATAAAATAAAATAAAATAAAATAAAATAAAATAAAATAAAATAAAGAAGGGATAAAGGCAAAGCTGTGTTCAACATTCAGAGATGGAGGGAGCCAGCTCTGGGAGGGAGGTTTGGGAATCCCAGAGCCCCCCTCGAGTTCAGTGTCCTGCTGTTTAACTAAAAGCTGCTGTGGGGCAGCTCAGGTGCTGCTCTCACCCAGCACCACAACACTGTTCCCTTTATCAGCCAACCCATCCCCTCATTAAAGGAAAATGTCAATTTATTTACATTACACTTCCTCTACTGTTTAATTAGAAAAGTATTTTTTGCTGTTGATTCTTGCTAAATACTGATTTCTCTTATTGCCTTAACATTACTCTGAGTTTCTACCCCTCATGCTACTCATTTTCCCTTTAACCCATTATTTTTTTCATTAAAATCTCTGCAGTTTTCCTGGTATTTTTGAGGCACCGTCGCTTCCCTTGCTGATCACACCACACACGAGTGACCTCTGAAGGACTCGAGGATGTTCCTATGAAATGGATAATAACTGTTTCCACAATTTTAATGATTTGTTTATGTTCTAGGCCTGGGCTTCATCCTAACACCACCTGCTATCGCCAGCAGTGATCACCAGAGTCTGGGGGTGTGAAAATTCCTCCTTAATTGATAAACAAGTCCTGAGACAAACTGTCCCTGAGCTGCTGGGGACACCCCACACAGCATCCCCCCGGTGGGAAACACCTCCGGGGGTGAAACAGCAGGGAGCTGGAATCAGGGGTAAAATAACAACTGTAATTTTATTTTTTTAAAAATAGGGTTTCTGTTAATTGCTAAGATTTTGTACAGGTTAACAATTTCTGGTGTTTTTGTTTTCCTGTTAGTGCAGGTTTAAGCAGGAATAACAAAGCACTCACTGGGATGGAAATATAATATATATAATATATATAATATATATAATATATATAATATATATAATATATATAATATATATAATATATCAAACGTGTTGCCACCGTGATCACCAGAAATAACAAAGCACTCACTGGGATGTAAATATAATAAATATAATAAATATAATAAATATAATAAATATAATAAATATAATAAATATAATAAATATAATACATAATAAATATAATATATAATAAATATAATAAATATAATAAATATAATAAATATAATAATTATAATAAATATAATAAATCAAATGAGTTGACACTGTGATCACCAGAAATAACAAAGCACTCACTGGGATGTAAATATAACAAATATAATAAATATAATAAATATAATAAATATAACACATATAATAAATATAATAAATATAATAAATATAATAAATATTATAAATATAAATATAAATATAAATATAAATATAAATATAAATATAAATATAAAAAATCAAACGTGTTGCCACCGTGATCACCAGAAATAACAAAGCACTTGGCAGAAAACCCCCAAGGATCTTTCCCCTGACCCTCCAGAGGATCTGGGCAGCTTCCCCTCGGATATTTGCTCATTCCTTGGGTTTAAAATGTGGCATTTCCCCAGAGCTGCCCTGCTGGGGTGACTGTAGGGGATAAAGACAACTCCTGCGAGGGGATGGGCAAAGCCACAGAAATCCCTTCGTGTCAGTGAATATCATCTCTGAAACGCGATAATGGATCTGATTTTGCATCCTTTAGCAGCACCAGAGGGGTTTTCTGCCTGAATTAACACACGAGATGCTATTAAAGCTTTTCAGTGAAACTCACAGTCAAATAGACACCGAGAAAACTCTGCTTTTGTTGGGGATGCTGTGCATAAAATTATCCAGGCATCACAGGAAGGAGTGTGAAATCAGCCCGAAGTTTCCTCCCTGAATTGAGGCCTCTCCTTTCAGAGTGTGCAGCTGTTTAAGAGTGACATTTAATAGTGGATTGGGATAATTGCTGGAGTTTACTGCTCATTACTTCTTTAAAACCCCAGCAACACAGTAACAGCTCTTTGATTTTTTTTTAATATGAAAATAATTTTCACTATAAAGGTTGAAGGAAAACACGTGCTCTGTACTTATAATTTGATCAAGTCCTCGCTGTTTCTCTGCTGTATTTTAATTCTTTAAATTATCATTTCAATTGCAGTGGTGCAGGCTCTAGGAAGAGAACTTAAAAGGCAAGTTATTAATTTTTCTAAGTGATTTAAGCCATTTCTGGGGATCCACACTGCAGCTGCAGATCTGCTGTGCCCACCAGACTTTCCAGAGGAAGTCTCTCCCTTCCTAACATTGCCATTCACTAATAAAATTGCTTTTAAAAATCAGATTCACCTCCCTGCAATGCCCTGCCTGTCACCTGATGGACACGGGCACAGTGCTCTGCAGGGAAATGCAGCTTTACTGGTTTTCACTCTCTGGACAGTAAATTATTGTGCTCATCTGACTTTAATTAGCTCTAAAATAGCCAATTGCCTTCTCTGCAACGTGCAGAGGGGCTGGAGCGTGTCCAGGGCAGGGAATGGAGCTGGGAAGGGGCTGGAGCATCCCTGAGGGGATGGGAAGGGGCTGGAGAATCCCTGAGGAGATGGGAAGGGGCTGGAGAATCCCTGAGGGGATGGGAAGGGGCTGGAGAATCCCTGAGGAGATGGGAAGGGAATGGAGAATCCTGAGGAGATGGAAAAGGGAATGGAGAATCCCTGAGGAGATGGAAAAGGGGCTGGAGCATCCCTGAGGAGATGGGAAGGGGCTGGAGAATCCCTGAGGAGATGGAAAAGGGGCTGGAGGATCCCTGAGGGATGGGAAGGGGCTGGAGAGTCCCTGAGGAGATGGGAAGGGGCTCAGGCTGGAGAAAAGGAGGCTCAGGGGGATTTCCGAGTGTCAGTAAGAGCAGGTTTGTCTCCCTCACCAGCGTGCAGGGAAGAGTCTCTCAGCACAAATATTATTCACTTCTAAATTCTTGTTAAGTTCAAGTTGTTCAGCAATGAAAGGAGAGAGCAATCTAATCAAGCAGGGCTTGCTGCACTCAGAGCAGCCTCACAATGCACAGCCTCAATCATCCTCCAGCCACAATTAACACACGTTAGTGAGGAGTCAGGAGAGGGGTAAAGGGATGGGGATGAGGAAAGGGGACTGGGGAATGGGACTGGGAATGGGGACTGGGAATGGAACTGGGGATTGGGAAGTGGGGATTGGGAACTGGGGAATGGGAACTGGGGAATGGGAACTGGGGAATGGGAATTGGGAATGGGAAGTGGGGAATGGGGACTGGGAATGGGAACTGGGGAAAGGGGACTGGGAATGGGAACTGGGGAATGGGAACTGGGGAAAGGGGACGTGGGAAGGCTCTGCTCACTCTCAGAGCTCCCGAGCTCACCTTGCTGCACCATCAAATCCTCCTGCAGAGTTGAAGAACCCAGATACAGTCCCCAGGAAGGTTCAAACCAAACCCAACCAACCAAACCAACCTGAACCAACCCAACCAAACCAAACCCAACCAAACCAAACCAACCCAACCCAAACCAACCAAACCAAACCAAACCAAACCAAACCAAACCAAACCAAACCAAACCAAACCCAACCAAACCAAACCAAACCAAACCAAACCAAACCAACCAAACCAACCTGAACCAACCCAACCAATCGAAACCAAACCAAACCCAACCCAACCAAATTAAACCAAACCCAACCAAATCAAACCCAACCAAACCAACCAAACCAAACCCAAACCAAACCCCAAACCAAACCAAACCAAACCAACCAAACCAACCTGAACCAACCCAACCAATCGAAACCAAACCAAACCCAACCCAAACCAAACCCAACCAAATCAAACCGAACCAAACCAAACCAAACCAAACCCAAACCAAACCAAACCAACCAAACAACCAACCAAATTAAACCAAACCCAACCAAATCAAACCGAACCAAACCAAACCAAACCAAACCCAACCCAACCCAACCAAACCAAACCAAACCAACCCAACCAAACCCAACCCAGCCAGGAGTGCCCGTGGGTCCAGAGGGCAGGCGGGAGCAGCTGTGCCCTCACCTGAGCCTTGGGGGTGCTGAGCCCTGAGCAGGGGAAGCCTTTGCTGCAGGCATTCACTCAAACCTGAAACCATCCTGCTCCCTCTTGGTGCCCATTGGGTTCCCATTTATCATCGGCCTAATGATTTTAGTCATATTTCAAATTAAATTATTTGAGCAGAGCTGCTTTGGATGCCCAGGTTTTACTCTAATTAGTGCTAATGTTTTGAACCATCTCTGACTTTAAAGCAAAATTTGGTTTGGGCTTAACAAATTATAATTCCCATGTATCTGCAGGATCTGTTTCCTTTTTCAGTGCATAAATTTTCCATCTTCAAATTGAAACGAAAAGAAATAAAAATTTCTAGTACATTTTAAAGTCATTTTGAATTACTGAAACTATTTTGTGTTAATGAAATTGAAATGTTTTCATGATGATAATCTTCAAAAGTCTTTATTTTTGTAAGTGTAAGCACTAATGGCTTTGCTTGGACAAGCTCTTTGGGAATGGAAGATCAAAAACATTCCTTTTAAACTGCGGAAACAAAATGTGTCGCTTGACTGAAACACTTGATTTCAGTGTTTTAAACCTGAAATTTTATTGAACTTTATTTGATGTTCTAAAACGAACCAAATTTAAATGACAATAGAATTTTGCACCAAAAAATCATTTGACTTTCAAATGTGACTCAGAGCAGTCCTGGCTGCATGGAGAGAGGGACACCCGGGCTGCTCCCACAGGAATCAGGGACCATCCCCATCCTGGCAAACTCCTCCTCACCATCAGGGCAGGAAATCCTCCCCTTCTCTGGGATGTGCCAGGATTTGCCTTTTCCTCTGCAGAGGAGCTGTCCTCAAGGGAAGAGAATTCCCCAAGAGATGGTGTGCGCACCCAAAGTGGCTCCTGCAATGTGTTCAAACACTTTTTAGAGCTGAAATCTCTTAATTAGCCCCCTTACATTGTACCAGCAGGGATTCAGTCATCCCTAAAATTGTTTGCTAAAATAAATGAGCAGGGAAATGACATTATTCGTTAGAATTTTATCTAAAAGTGGGGCTTGACACAGGGAGAGCCAAGTTACAGGTTTTTAACATCATCAGCTCCTGGTAGCGACGTGAGAGCTGTGTGTGAGCAGCAAAACCTCCCCAATAATGTGTGGGTGCATAAAACTTTGGTGCTGCTGTCATCCAAGGGGAAGACACTTTTATTTATTACTATTATTATTATTATTATTATTATTATTATTATTATTATTATTATTATTACTACTACTACTATTACTATTAACAGGCATTCCATGGGTGGCTTTTCTATGTGGGGAAGTGAGGCCTGAAGGGTTTGGAGGAAAGTCACTGTTCTGATTTACCAAAATATGAGTATTGATCTAATACCAATACTCCACTGTGACAAAAGACTCTCTAACAATTTAAAGTTACAAAATGTGTGTTTATTCAGTGTGTGGTAACTCTCTAATAGCACTGCACAATCACAGGTGATCACAGAGTCTGTTTATTGGCAAAGGATTCAGACAAATCCATATTTATAATAACAGCCCCTCCCATCCCCCCTTCCCATGGTAATTAGCTGGAATAGTTATTAAGCATTGATTGACTTCTTAAATTAGGTCTGGGGTCGTTTTCGTGGAGAGGGGTCTTAAAAGGAGGAAGTAAGGTGAGTCTTCCTCACCCTGAACTCTTGACCTTTTCTATCACTGACAACACAAATTATTTCTGGGGATAGCCCAGTTTTCCAAAGAATGGGCTCTGGTTGCATTGTCCATGTTCCTTTGGATCTGCTCACTGGTTTTGTCTTTTCCCACTGTGAGCACAGCTGAGCAAACATGAAATGACAGACAACCAATTATTTCATTTTCAGATAACTACCTCAAACTCAATTTTCCTTCTAACTTTTAACCTTTGTTTATTTTCAGCAAGGTCTGTCTATCCATTTGCTTTTTCATTAATTCTTAAATAACTAACTCTTAACTGAAATCCTAATTTTTCTCAGATTAGTTCCAGCTCCCTGCTGGATGCCTTGGTGTGCAGGACAAGCCTCCCCTCGGTGACAGGCTGGCTGAAGCAGGGGCACAAACGCTTTCTGTTTGCCTCAGCTGGGAAACAAAACCAACTTTGAGCAGAGGAGAGGAAGGGCCAGCAGCCTGCCCGTGTGAAACACTTTTTATTCAGTCTGAGGCAGCGAATGGCTCGTGTTGAGAAATGCTGGCTCACTACAGCAGGCTGGGAGATGAGATAAGAGAGAAATAGCAAACACACATGCACAAAAAAACGTGTGAGAAATGGGAATGATGAGGGCTTGGGAGCAGGATCCTGCTCAGGTGCTCGAGGTGCAGCACTGACCACGTTTGCTGGAGAGGTTGGGGGAAATTGCAGCCTAATCAATGAAAATTGGGGCTGCTGTGATTGGACAAAGGTGTCTCAGAGCAAAGCAAAATAAATGAATTGCTCCTTTGCCTTTTTGCTGAGGTTATGGGACTTTGCAAAGAGAGGCTGGAGGCGCAGAGAACACTGCACTGCCAGCAGGGAGGAGACTCCTCCTGAGGAGGAACGTCATGGTCTGGAAAGGTTTCAGCCTCGGAAAAATACTGATGTGCTTTTCAATCAAACAGGTGGAGAGGAAAAAGGAGACTCTAAAAGGCAGCAGTGCTGGTAACAGTGTCCATCCCTGCACTGCTCAGGGCTGTCGTTCCAGGGCACAGGTGACATTGCTCCTGTGGCATTGTTCCTGTGACACTATTCCTTTGATGTTGTTCCTGTGGCATTGTTCCTGTGACATTATTCCCCTGGCATTGTTCCTGTGATATTTTCCTGTGACATTATTCCTTCGACGTTGTTCCTGTGACATTGTTCCTGTGGCGTTGTTCCTGTGACATTAGTCCTGTGGAATTGTTCCTGTGACATTGTTCCTGTGACATTGTTCCTGTGGCATTGTTCCTGTGACATTGTTCCTCTGACATTGTTCCTGTGACATTTTCCTGTGACATTGTTCCTGTGGCACTGTTCCTGTGACATTGTTCCCGTGACATTGTTCCTGTGACATTGTTCCTGTGGCATTGTTCCTATGACAATATTCCCCTGGCATTGTTCCTGTGGCACTGTTCCTGTGACATTGTTCCTGTGACATTGTTCCCGTGACATTGTTCCTGTGACATTGTTCCTGTGGCACTGTTCCTGTGACATTGTTCCTATGACAATATTCCTCTGGCATTGTTCCTGTGAAATGTTCCCGTGACATTATTCCTTTGACTTTGTTCCTGTGACATTGTTCCTGTGGCATTGTCCCCATGACATTGTTCCTGTGACATTGTTCCTGTGCTGCTGGCCAGGTCCATGGAGCAGGAGCTGCTGCAGTTCAGTTCTCTCACTGCATTTCTCGGCCTGTGTTGTCTCAAACTCTCTAGTTTCCCTCTCGTGCCTCCATCCTGTCTTGGCAATAGCGTTGAATATTGATAAGTAGCTAAATGTAGGCAGTTTCCCAGGTGACTTCTTCTGCTGAAAACCCAAATTTGCACTTTTTTGGGTGCCATATGTGTCCAATTACCCACTAACTCCCAAGGAGGACGGTTCAATCCAGTGCCACGTTAAGGTGTGCAATACGTGGGCTGAGATTGTTTTCCTGCTGGCATTTGCTTGCAAGAATTTAAATTTCCTGTCAATCACAAGGCAAGCAAGTTATTTTCACTGTGCCATTGAGACCCAACTGTCACAAAGAAAACATCCCAACAGGCACAAAAATGGCACCTTTTTGATGGTACAACATGATTATCCTGATCTTATATTTTGTTGTGGTTTCTATAGATTATTTTCTGCCTTTTTTTTTTTTTTTTTTCCCAGAACAAAGTTCTTGCTTTGATGCCTCTCTTTGATAAAGTTATAAAGCTGTGCCAAAGATTTGAAATCTGTCATGGGACTTCTCTCTTCTCGGGAATGAGTTGCAAATGATGTCCCCCATAGTTTTTAAAAAAAGCTGCCTGCCTCTCCTTCAGCAGTCACTGCTCAGTGACACTGTGAATCTCTCACTTTTTCATCTCTGCTTTTGTCTGAATCCTGCTGAAATATTAACAGGGTTCCTGGCAGCTGGCAGGAGATGCAGAGGCTGCTCAGCACATCCCTGTTGGTGTTTATTCCAGGGGGACCCCACTGCCCACCCAGGGGCACTGCAGGGTCTCCATCTAGCAGGAGGATTTATGCCCTGTGTATCCATCTCCCTTGCAGGGAAGGATTATTAATGCTGTGGTTTTAACCATATGCATGTTCCTCTTCAAATGAAAGACGAGGGAACCTTGAAGTTGCCAGATGAAGACTGCATTTATCATCTTCAGCACTGAAACACTGAAACACTGAAACACTGAAACACTAAAACACTGAAACACTGAAACACTGAAACACTGAAACACTGAAACACTAAAACACTAAAACACTAAAACACTAAAACACTGAAACACTAAAACACTGAAACACTAAAACACTAAAACACTGAAACACTGAAACACTAAAACACTGAAACACTGAAACACTAAAACACTAAAACACTAAAACACTAAAACACTGAAACACTGAAACACTAAAACACTAAAACACTAAAACACTAAAACACTAAAACACTGGAACACTGAAACACTAAAACACTGAAACACTAAAACACTGAAACACTAAAACACTAAAACACTGAAACACTGAAACACTAAAGCACTAAAACACTAAAACACTAAAACACTGAAACACTGAAACACTGAAACACTGAAACCCTAAAACACTAAAACACTGAAACACTAAAACACTAAAACACTGAAACACTAAAACACTGAAACACTGAAACACTGAAACACTAAAACACTGAAACACTAAAACACTCGGGCTCTGCACTCTCACATCTGGCAGGGGAGCAGAGGGAGCAGCAGGATTTGCTTAAAGCCCAGCACCCATGCAGCTGCAATCCCACATTTCCATCGGGATTATTTACAAGGCATGGAGGGACAGAGCACAGGGAGTGGATTCCCAGAGGGTAGGGATGGATGGGATTTTGGGCAGGGATTCCCAGAGCAGCCCTGGATCCCTGCAGTGCCCCAGGCCAGGCTGGACACTGGGGCTGGGACACCCTGGGGCAGAGGGAGGTGTCCCTGCCATGGCAGGGTGGGATTAAATGGGATTTCAGCTCCCTCCCAACCCAAACCAGCCTGGGACTCCACGATCACAGTGGCCACAGGACCAGGGCAGGGCAGGGCCAGCCCCCAACAATTAAATTTCATTTTCTCCTCTGGGTCTGTGCTGCCCTGGGAACCAACCACTTCTGCCCCACAAGTGCTGCACACAAATTACCAGAGCTGAGCACCTGAGACTCGATTTCTCACTTCCTTGTGGATTCTGTTGGAATTCCTGGGCTCCCTCCCCGACAAGGAGCAGGTGGGAAGCAAGTGTGGAGGCAGCAGGGAAGTAAAACACGGAGTTGTAACAATTCACTTGTAAATGTTGGCGCTGCCACGTGGGCGCCAGAACCTTCCTTAAAAATAATTCAGATTCAAAACTACTATTTGCAGCTTTGCAAACCCAGCACCCCCTAGGACACAGGGAGATGAATTCTGTGGTGCTGCCAGAGCCAGGTGATTAATAATTAGCCTTTAAATTTCCTCATAATTTTTCCAGCTGCTGACAATGCCTTTTGCATATAATCATGTCTCACTCACTGAGTTACAGGTTTGGGTTTTTTTTAATTGAGCTCTTAAAAATAGGCTTTTGTTAAGCTTCAGCTCAAAAATAATTTTTTGAAAACCTTGTAACTTAATCAATTTTCCAAATCTGCTCAATCATATCTACTGACACAAAAAATGACGGAAAGCAACTTGCACTTGTGTTTTCATAGTGCAACTGGGGGGCACATTTCCAGGGCTGGGGAGCTGAGCACAATGCAGACAATAAACCAGCAATAATTGTGTCATCCCACCTGTTCCCATTCAGGTATTGATAAGAACCTTATCAGCCTTTGGAGACACTGATTCATTGTGTTGTGGAGTAGATACAAAAAAAAAAAAAATTCTTGATGGAGGCTGTTCACGTGAATTCCCTCCCTGTTATGCGTATTAAAGGAATTTCAGCCCATCAGGAACTAATCACATCTCATTTTCCCCTGTTTTTTTTCACTCGTGGTCAACACATCCTGGCAGAGCTGAGGTGTAGGATAATCAAAGCCTTCTTCATGGTTGAATAAATTTAATACTCTTGCTTCATCAGTGCAGTGTATTAAAAAGTCCCCTGACAGATTTAGCATGATTGTTTAAGGCATCACTCGGGAGAAGCATTACAGATTTCACCCACAATATGGGGGGCCTTTGCTTTCATTTGCCTGCAACATGACACAGGAATTGGATTGAAATAAGTTTCTTTGGAAAACACAGCCAATTGATGAAGTCATAACACAATCTCCACCACCTGAGCGGAGAAATAAGTGAACATTAATTTGGTGTTTGCAGGAGCAGGCAGCACTAATAGCACAGGTACTTGGAGCTGTAAATAAGTGATCCAACAATGTAATGTCGTAGCAAGCAGACATTTGTTTTATAAACAAGCAAATTGCAAACAGTTCCACTATGTTTAAAGTACTAACTTGCTTTTCTACGGCCTAATTTAGTTACCAGGAGTGCAGGTCAGTGCTGTGGCTCCAGTGAGGGGAATCAGGGCTGGATTCCCTCTGTGCTGTGGTGCCAGGGCTGGGCTAGCTCGTGAATCCATCCAGCAGGGATGGGTCAGACCTTGGGGCACAGGTTTAGCTGGATTAGAAAACACCCAGGCTGAAGTGCTGATTCCCCAGTTAAGGTTTCTGCATTCCAAGCCACGATGCAATTGGGAGGAAAAGTCTTCAGCAGCACTGCAGAAATCCAAGAGCCTAAAGCCAGTGCCTGGCTCTGTGATGAATTCAAATGACTCCTCTTTGTTAAAGGCCAGGTTGCAGCTTGTATAAAATTCAATTAAAGTAAAAATATCTATTTTGCTGGTCCTGCTAATAGAACAGCTGGTAATGACCCTGCCAATGGCTCCAAACTCGCCCTGGGATATATCCAAGGGTGCAGATTTTCCTGCCATTAATAAATCATTTTGTATTCCACTGCACCACCAGGATTGTCTTGGTGCACCTGTGGCTGGAAATGAAGAGATCCAGTGATGAAATGTGTGTCACTGTTGTTTTAATCTTAGAGCAGACTCTGGGATTGGGAGAGGTTTGGGATCCAGCTGGGTGTCCCTGTCCCTGTCCCTGTCCCATCCCTGTCCCTGTCCCCATTCCTGTCCCTGTCCCACCCCTGTCCCATCCCTGTCCCTGTTACTGTCATCTGTCCCCATCCCTGTCCCTGTCCCCATTCCTGTCCCTGTCCCTTTCCCTTTCCCTGTCCCTGTCCCTGTCCCCTGTCCCTGTCCCATCCCTGTCCCTGTCCCCATTCCTGTCCCTGTCCCCATTCCTGTCCCTGTCCCCATTCCTGTCTCTGTCCCCATTCCTGTCCCTGTCCCTGTTCCATCCTTGTCCCTGTCCCCTGTCCCTGTCCCTGTCCCTATCCCCTATCTCCTGTCCCTGTCCCTGTCCCATCCCTGTCCCTGTCCCTGTGACAGCCCCAGTGACAATTTGGGTTCTGCCAACAGCTCTGGTCTGTGGGGTGCCCTAGGGGGATGTCTGGGGGTGTTCCCTGTCTCCCCAGGACACCAGGTGGGCTCTGGGCTGCCCTATCCCCCTGCCCCAGAGCTCAGAGCACCAAAAATCACCCAGCACAGCCCAACCCTGCAGAACCCAGGGCTGACTCTGGGTACGTGCAGGAAGCAGCTCCAGGAGCTGGGGGAACACAAACCTTCAGCTGCCACTTAAAAAGGCTATTAAGTGAAACACTGAGCTGGTAAAAAGATATTTATTGTTAGTATGGAGTCTATTACTGTGTCATTAGTAATAATAACACCCAGATAATGAATTGAGCTTTTCTCCTAATGACTTGGGGTGTGGAATCACTCTTTCCAACTTCTGTTCTTCAAGGACCACACACCAGGCAATTAATATTGTCACTGGCATGCCAAAGATCCTAACCCCACTGTGATTAGAGCAAATGAATAATTTGCCATTCAGATGTTCTGAGAATGAAACTGGGATGTGACTGAGAATAGAATTCCTGAGTTGCAAGCTGCAATAATTAACACCCAGCAGAGGAGCAGGGGAAAAGGCCTGGGCTGGAGGCTTCTCAAGGGGCTCTGAGCAGCTTGAGCCAGTCCCACAATTCAGATTTCTTCCTGCATCCAGAGGCAGCTGAGAGGGAATTTTCATCAGGAACTAGTGATAGCACAGGGGAAATGGGAGAGGGCAGGGTCAGGTGGGACCAGGCAGGGATACTGGGAAAAAATTGGGAAAAGATTGGGAAGAGATTGGGAAGAAATTGGGAAGTGATTGGGAAGAAATTGGGAAGAGATTGGGAAGAAATTGGGAACAGATTGGGAAGAAATTGGGAAGAGACTGGGAAGAGATTGGGGAGAGATTGGGGAGAGATTGGGAAGAAATTGGGAAGAGATTGGGAAGAGATTGGGAAGAGATTGGGAAGAGATTGGGAAGAAATTGGGAAGAGATTGGGAAGAGATTGGGAAGAAATTGGGAAGAGATTGGGAAGCAATTCCTCCCTCTGAAGGTCACTGGAGAGCCCAGGAAGCTGTGGCTGCCCCATCCCTGGAAATGTCCCTTGCCAGCTCAGATGGGCTGGGACAAGATGGGATTTGAGGTCCCTTTAACCCAAACCCCTCAGGACCCCACCCTGAGCCCCTGCCAGCACCCCAGTCCCACCTCTGGCTGTTCCCACTCCCCCCAGCCCCTCAAAGCTGCTTGAACTGATCTGGGCTCTCAGGGGAGCTGAGTAGTGGCTGATGACACGAGAGTTTGATGCTAAAAAAATAAAAAGGCAACTGGGAGAGGGGAAAAAAACCCATCACGTAGTATTTATCATGGGGAAAATAACTATTAGAGTCATTATGGCAGGAAATGAAGGATGAGTCAGAAATACAATTGTGTTTTTGAAGTAACAGCATCAGCCTCGAGTCTGGGTGGAGGGGGCTTGGAACCATCAGGAGTATGGAGGAGCTCTAAGGAATACAGGAACATTCACAGGACTGGGCTCAGCTTTGGGGGTTTATGGTGTTGGGGAGCCCACAGGGTCCCAAACCAGTCTGAGACAGCTGCCCTGGGCTCTGTGGCTCTGCTCTTCCTCCAGGATGCAGAAACTCCAACATTCCCATTCACTCTTCTTCCCCAGCTGGGGAGAAATCCTGTTTTCAACTGTGGGGGCCCAGGGAGTCCCTCTGGACCCTCTGTGGGTGCGAGAACCCCCCTGCCAGACCCCTGAGAGACCCCCAATAGAGCCAGGGGGGTCCGAGAGCTGGATCAGCTCCACGGGACCATCTGCCTTCTCTCAGAGAAGAAATGCAACCTTTAAGGGAAACTAGAGTGTGAATTAGATAGTTAGCATGTAGAAAAAGTCATTTTTAGGATTGTTTATATTATCAACCACAAGGCCAAGATGGAGGAATTGGGGTGTGGTGTCTTTCTTCTTCTTCTTCTTGTTCTCCATGTTGGTGGGGGATGCTGGGAATCACAGATTGTGGACAAAACTGGACATAGTAATAAGATATTGTAGTATTGGAAAGTTATTGTAAATACAGAATACGTAGTTTAGGGTATAAAAGATAAGTCCTGCCTTTCGTGGGCAGACTTTCGTCCTGCAGGGCAGGGCAAGGAGCCTGGGGCTGGCACAGATTCCAATTTACTCAAAATTTAATTTTGAAACTGCATTTGGCACATTTCTTCCTCCCATGATCAAATATCTTCTTTTTTTTTTTTTTTTTTTTTTTTTTTAATGGCTGTTTTCAATTGCTTTGTTTCTCATTATTTAGTGGCACATTCTGCTCTTGGGGATTTAAAACTAAAATATGAAATTGTAGAATAATTAGGGTTGGAAGGGACCTTAAATATTCTCTACATTATCAAAAGACCTTGAAGATCATCTGGATTATCAGTCCAGAGCTAATAACAAGTGTGCTGTCCACATTCTGTGCTATTGCCTGTTGCTTACCCCAGCCCCATCAGAGGCTCTGGGTTCCCATCCCATCCCTGTATCCCATCCCGTTATCCCATCCCA
The DNA here is from genome assembly GCF_029582105.1 of Oenanthe melanoleuca. Lineage (NCBI taxonomy): Eukaryota > Metazoa > Chordata > Aves > Passeriformes > Muscicapidae > Oenanthe > Oenanthe melanoleuca. Next base: position 312,539 of record NC_079342.1, on the reverse strand, counting down.
ACCCATCCCATTATTCCATCCCATCCCATCCATCCCATCCCATCCCATCCCAATCCCATCCCATCCCATCCCATCCCATTCCCCATCCCCATCCCATCCCATCCCAACCCATCCCATCCCATCCCATCCCATCCCATCCCATCCCATCCCATCCCATCCCATCCCATTATTCCATCCCATTATCCCATTATTCCATCCCGTTATCCCATCCCAACCCATCCCATTATTCCATCCCATCCATCCCATCGATCCCATCCCATCCCAACCCATTATTCCATCCCATTATCCCATCCCTGTATCCCATCCCATTATCCCATCCCTGTATCCCATCCCATTATCCCATCCCATCTCATCCCATCCCATCTCATCCCTGTATCCCATTATCCCAACCCATTATCCCATTATCCCACCCCATTATCCCATGATCCCATCCCTGTATCCCATCCCATCCCATTATCCCATTATCCCACTATCCCATTATTCCATCCCATCCCACTATCCCACTCTCCCACTTTCCCACCATCCCATCCCCAGAGCTCTGTGCCCTGCCCACCAGCCCATCCCTGCTGCAGCAGGAGCTCTCAGCTGGAATAGCTCCCAGCTCTCAGCTGGAGCAGCTCATTCCCTGATCCCTGCTCACCCTCCCCTCACTCCAGCCCCATCTGCATGAGGAAATGGGGAGGAAACCAAAACTCAGAGACTTTTCCAGGAGCAGCTCCTCCCTTCCCTTGGGAGCTGCGGAGCAATGGGGACCCCGAGCAGCAGCTCTGAGAGGTCCCGGAGCTCTCAGCACGCACACATCTCATCCCCCAGCAGCCCAGCCCCAGTAACAGACGCAGCAGGCTGACCATTCCTTCCTTTGGTACTTTTCCAGTCACATCTGTGAATCTTCCTTGGCGCCCCGCAATCCTGCCGGATTGCACGGCTGGCTGTGCCTGCCCCGGGAGCAGCCCTGAGCCCTGCCAGAGGGGCAGGAACCGGGAGTGCTCCGCTCTTCTCTCCAGGTGCTGCACCAGGATTTCCTACCCCAGTTTGTCCTTGCAGTGAGGAGTGACCAGGAGGAAACATCAATAAAAAGCACAAAAGGCTCTCCACACACTGTAAGAATTTCCTCTCTGGATGTGCTGCCTGGACACGGTGAAATCAGGAGTTTATTTGGGCATTTTGCTTTATTTTGCCATTCACACACAGCAATTAATAACAGCAATCAACCACCTTAATTTAGCCTTGGTGCTGCTACCAGCCCTCAGTCTCTGAGGTTAAAATGAAATTAAACACCTTAATAGATCAGAAAGAAAAAAATTTAAATGCTATTGACAATCTGCAAGTTCCCCAATGCCAAACACCAATTATGGGCATGACCTCTTTCTCTTTTTATTAATTGGATGCTGAGCCTCAAGCACAGCCCTGGTAAACACCTCCAGTCCTGAGCAGGCTGTGTGGGGTCAGAGCCAGGAAATCACATTTCACCTTTTGGGCTCAGTGTGCTCCCTCCAACGTGCTCAGGTTTAATTGCAGTGAGGTCACTCATTAGTGCATCTGCTGAGCAGCCGGAGTGGGCAGGCACTCACAGACCAGGGCAAACACTCACTCTCTGCTTGGGATTGGAGATGGGCAGGAAAATTCTCTGTTTCACTCCTGATCCCACCCTTCCCACCCCGAAATCACAGCAGATCCCCGTGCAGAGGGTGGGTTTTACTGCTCCTGCCCCCAGGATTGTGAGGAGAAGCTGCCAAGCAGAGGGGAACTCTCCTTTTCCCCAGTAACATTCCAGAACGAGAGCTGTGCAGAAGGAAGGAGTTAGACAATTTCTGATTGCCTCAGAAGTCATTAAAAATTGCAATAATTCCTTGTGCTTGTTTTTACTTGCTGATTGATTTCTGCCTTTTGAGATGACAAATCCTGACATTTCAAAAAGAATACTCGTAAGAGTTAAGATGGTGAATCACAGAAATTGAATTTTGTAGTTGTAGGACACCCATCCAAGGGCAACACTCACCCATAACCACTGAGAGAACTTTTAAATCCAGAGTGGTTTGGGTTGGGAGGGACCCCAAATCCCACCCAGTGCCCAGTGCCAGGGCAGGGACACCTCCCACTGCCCCAGGCTGCTCCAGCCCAGGGTCCAGCCTGGCCTGGGGCATTTCCAGGGATGGGGGTGAGGGCAGAGAGTGTTCCCCTCTCCTGGGAATGTGCCTGGAGATTCCTCCCTGCAGTGGGGTCACCCCTCAAGGTCACTCCTGGAGTCTGAGCAGAGCAGATTTTCCCTCAGACATCAGCAGAACTTCAGTGTCTACTTGATAATTATTAAGCTGCCTTTGAAATTACTGATTTAATAAGCAGTGCACTGTAATTGTAGTTATGACTGCCTATATTGTGTAGCAGATAATTCTGATTAAGGTCCTTTATTCTAATCATTATAATCATCAATTGAAATAACGAATTCGTTTTGCATATATCTGCTTTGCCATCCTCAATCCTGCAGGACAGATTTGTGGAGAGCTTCAATTGCACTTGTAAAATCCTTTAAATAGACCACAGACCAAGCCTGGGACTAGAATTAGTCTGAGAAGGAGTTTAGGAGGCAGACCAGAACCTCCCTGGGACAGGAATGGATCAGAAACACCCCCTGGGATGGGGATGGACCAGAACCAACCCTTTGGGACAGAGATGGATCAGAACCAACTCTCTGGGACAGGATCAGAAACTTCCCCTGGGATGGGGATGTGGATCCCCGGGACAGGAATGAACCAGAACCACCCCCTGGGACGAGGATGGATCCCTGGGACAGGGATGGACCAGAACCAATCCCTGGGACAGGAATGGATCAGAAACACCCCCTGGGATGGGGATGTGGATCCCTGGGACAGGGATGGACTAGAACCAACCCTTTGGGACAGAGATGGATCAGAAACTTCCCCTGGGACAGGAATGGACCAGAATCACCCCCCTGGGACAGGGATGGATCAGAATCTCATGGGACAGGGACGGACCAGAACCACCCTGGGACAGGGATGGATCCCTGGGACAGGGATGGACCAGAACCACCCCCTGGGACGGGGATGGACCAGAACCACCCCCTGGGACAGGGATGGAACAGAACCACCCCCCTGGGACAGGAATGGATCAGAACCAACCCCTGGGGCAGGGAGGGATCAGAACCAACCCCTGGGACAGGGAGGGATCAGAACCTCATGGGACAGGGATGGATCCCTGGGACAGGGATGGACCAGAACCAACTCTTTGGGACAGGGATGGACCAGAACCTCCCTGGGACAGGAATGGACCAGAACCACCCCCCGGGACGAGGTCAGAGCAGAGGCTGTGCCAGAGCAGAGCAGTGACCCACAGGGGTGCAGGGACAGACGGGATCCCAGAGCAGCTCGGTCCATAAACCCCAAAGTCCCCAAAGTGGGGAACAGGGCACAGCACAGCCCTGGGGACCCCTGGGCTCAGCACTCCTGCCCGTTGCTCTGAGCCCACAGCCCTGCCCTGCCCCTGCAGATGCAGATAATTACAGGAGGAGGTTTTCAAACACTCGGCTCCTGACTGACACACGCTCAGCTCTTGATGTGCCCCGTGCCTGTTCTCATTAAATTTTATACACAGCAAACCCGAACAAAAAGCCTGTGCAGTGTTAGGGAACAATGATTCCTTTTTGCCAGTAAAGAGGAGATTTATGGGGAAAATCACTTAAATCTGACAGTCACTGACATCAGCTCTTAGTTCATGAAAAGTGAGTGGGACCTGATGGATCCTCTTCTTTTCATCAGAGAGCTGCTGTTTTTCTTGTCTTGGCTGAGAGTGGGAAGTGAATAATGAGCATGTTGCTGATTAAAAAAACCCTTGCCTTCAACTTTAGCCAAAATTCTTTGCACTTGTGACACGGATCATTAAAAAAATTCTGATTACACACCCCAAAACATTCCATTAGAGAACTTTTTTTTTTTTTCAAGCACCTTTTGTGGGAAGAAAAAAAAAAAAAATCTAAAAAATCCTTTCTGTGAGTGCAGGGTGCCACAGCTGCAGGGAGGCACAAAATGAGGTTTTGAAAAGGTGCCCAGGGGAGGTGAGAGCTCAGCCCTGGCACCGGGCAGGGCAGCAGAGCTTTGTCCAAATCCCTCAATCGAGTTCCACAGAGCTGCCCCAGCCTTCCCAAAAGAAAACAAAACAAAATAAAACAAAATAAAGCAAAATAAAACAAAACAAAGCAAAATAAAACAAAAGCAAACCTCGTGCACAGTGCACAGAGAGCTGCAGGGACAGGGGCCGGCTGAGAAAACACAGGGCTCAGAGCCAGGGAATTCCCTTTTTCCCCCCTTCCCCTGCAGGAATTCCCTTTTCCCATCCTTTTCCCACAGGAATTCCCTTTTCCCACCCTAGTCCTGCAGGAATTCCCTTTTTCCACCCTTCCCCTGCAGGAATTCCCTTTTTCCACCCTAGTCCTGCAGGAATTCCCTTTTTCCCCCCTTCCCCTGCAGGAATTCCCTTTTTCCCCCCTTTTCCCACAGAAATTCCCTTTTTCCCCCCTTTTCCCACAGGAATTCCCTTTTTCCCCCCTTTTCCCACAGGAATTCCCTTTTTCCATCCTTTTCCCACAGGAATTCCCTTTTTCCATCCTTCTCCCATACGAATTCCCTTTTTCCATCCTTTTCCCACAGGAATTCCCTTTTTCCTCCCTTTTCCCACAGGAATTCCCTTTTTCCCCCTTCCCCTGCCCCTCTCCAGCCCTTTCCCCATTCCCAGCCCTCCAGAGCAGTTTCCTCCCTGCTCCAGCACCACCAGCACTTTAATTGGCATTTCCTCTGGTTTTACATGAGAAGCTTTTCAATAATTTTTCACAGTGTTTCAGCTCAAGCAGGGGAGGGAATGTATAATTTATTTTGTTACTTGGAATTAGTTGTTCTTAGCTTGCTGTGCCATTGCAAACCGTGGGTGAAATATTTTCTAGTGTCCCTTTTCCGTGAGATTAGTGAATTTAATTTGAAATTCTGCATTCTCAAGTGGTGCACTGGCTGAAGGAAAGCTGTAGAACAGATGACAAAGGTTATTACATTTTTTAAATTATATTTTAAAGACGTTTAATAGCTGTGGAAAAAAGGAGTTTTATGAAAATGGAAATTGGCAGATTAAAGAATGAGTTTCATGAAGTTGTTGTTAAAACACATGGAGTTGGTTTTCCTGTCAGCTCTTAAAGGGCCAGGGTCTGGGTCTCCTAAAATCCTAATTTGGATTTCACTGAATTCACAATCATGTTTTATAAATGTATAAAATTATTCCAGTGGTCAGCAGTTCTCGAGCAGAGCTTTAGCTGCTCCTGGTTTTTAAAACTTGTGTTCAAGACAGGGGTGCTGCTTCCTGACTGTGCAACCCAAAATTCAGGATTTTCAGAGCTGAAGGAGGCACCTCGCTGATTTTCAAAATATTTCAGTCTCATCCCGTTTGGGGATGGGTGGTAACAGAGGATAAATGTTATTTATTCCCAGAGAAATAATTCTTATTTATTCCCAGAGACATAATTGTTATTTATTCCCAGAGAATTAAATGTTATTTATTCTTAGAGAAATAAATGTTATTTATTCCCAGAAAAATAATTGCTCTTTATTCCTAGAGAAATAATTGTTATTTATTCCCAGAAAAATAATTGCTATTTATTCCCAGAGATATAAATGTTATTTATTCCCAGAGACGTAAATGTTATTTATTTCATATATAATATATAATATATAATATATAATATATAATATATAATATATAATATATAATATATAATAGATACAATATATAAGATATAAATTATAAATATAAGATATAAGATGTAATATATAAGATATAAGATATAAGATATAAGATATTTTATATATATATATATATATATAAAATATTATTATATTATATTATATTATATTATATTATATTATATTATATTATATTATATTATATTATATTATATTATATTATATTATATTATATTATATTATATTATATTATATTATATTATATTATATTATATTAATTATTCCATGTTTATTACATGAGAAGGCCCCAGTTTCCCTCAGGGAGGGGCTCCCGTGGCACACCCTGCAGAGCCCAGCCCAGCTCTGGGTGCAAAGTTCCAATCTGACCCCAAACAGCTCCTCAAACTGAAATCCCTGGAATGTTCCGAGTGTGGGATCCCAGGAAAGCCTCCCTGAGCAGCTGAACCCGGAACATCCCCCCAGGTCTGTAACCTTATAAACTGGCTGCTGGAATTTACATAAATTTCCATTTCCTTCCTCAGCTTTATGGTACAAGTTAAGCTTAAATTGTGGTTTCTTTGTGAGCATTGTCTGAGCCAAGTGCTGCTCTCAATTGATTCGTGTAATTACCACTTTCCTCTCTAATTATTCGTGGGAGTGAGGTGCAGCAGGAAGGGGACGTTCAAGTGATAACGCAAAACGTTTCCTCCTTGTCTGCGCCTAATTCACGGAAAGGTCACAGGAAGGTTTTACAGCCCAGCTCAGTTAAGGACTAGAATCACACAAGCGGCTGTTTCCATTCTCAGCCCCAGGACCGTGTTCGCAGCCTGCCCTGGGCTGCTCCTCCCTGCAAACCGCCCCAGCAGCTCCGAAACCTGCCCAGCCACCGCCAGATGTGAGCCGTGCTGACCAGACACCACTTACTGCAAAACCAGCCCCAAAATCCAGCATCAATACAGAAAATTTCCAGCTGGGAGGATCCAAGGCAGAGCTGTGCTCTAACGCTGATGATTTTCCAGTTTCAGTAGGTAAGAAAAGCTTCGGACACCAGCACAGAATCCCTGGCAGGAAAGACTTTGGGGGAGGATCAGATCCACACCGCTTGAATCTCAAGCCTCTAAAGGCAAGAAAAAGCCATAAAAAGAAGCAATTTTTACATGTTTTACAGTCCCAGGCAGATGTCAGCCCCAGGATCAGCCACGTTTCGGGTGGTCCAGCCAAATGACTCAAACCAGCTGGCATCAAACCCGGGCAGTGCTGCCACATAATTAAATTCAGAGTGCTAAAAAGGCGAAAATTCGCTTAATGCTGATCAGCAGCACTTCTGAGGTCAAACAGCCCTGATTACATTTGATATTCCATGTCTGGGTGGAAAAAAGCCGCCCTGGAGAACTGGCAGATGTCCATTTTCCCTGGAACTGCTCTGGATGAAGGAGGGGGCCCAGCAGGTCCCGGCGGTGGCACAGGGTGGGACGGAGGGCGGTGGGTGCCCAGTTCCCCCTGCCCAGGGAACGAGAGAGATCCGGGGGGACAGAGCTGGGGGGACACCGGCAGGGACCCCTGGGACAGAGAGGGGACACAGAGACATCTGGGTTTGGGGACACAGCCACCCCTGGGACAGTGAGGGGACAGAGACACCCCTGGGACGGTGAGGGGACACAGAGACATCTGGGTTTGGGGACACAGGCAGGGACCCCTGGGACACTGAGGGGACACAGAGACACCTGGGTTTGGGGACACAGCCACCCCTGGGACAGTGAGGGGACAGAGACACCCCTGGGACACTGGGGACACAGAGACCCCTGGGACACTGAGGGGACACAGCCACCCCTGGGTTTGGGGACACAGGCAGGGACCCCTGGGACAGTGAGGGGACAGAGACACCCCTGGGACAGTGAGGGGACACAGGCAGGGACCCCTGGGACACTGGGGACACAGAGACCCCTGGGACAGAGTGGGGACACAGACACTCCTGGGTTTGGGGACACAGAGACCCCTAGGTTTGGGGACACAGAGACCCCTGATTTTGGGGACACAGCCACCCTGGGTTTGGGGACACAGCCACCCCCAGGACCCCTGATTTTGGGGGCACAGCCACCCCTGATTTTGGGGACACAGCCACCCTGGGTTTGGGGACACAGCCACCCCCAGGACCCCTGATTTTGGGGACACAGTCACCCCTGATTTTGGGGACACAGCCACCTTGATTTTGGGGACACAGCCACCCTGATTTTGGGGACACAGTCACCCCTGATTTTGGGGACACAGCCACCCCTGGGTTAGGGGCCACAGCCACCCTGATTTTGGGGACACAGCCACCCTCACCCCGTGCCCCAGAGCCCCCTGCTCGCAGCCCTTGGTGCTGGGGTTGCAGGAACAGCCTGGAACCGTCCCTGGAGTTTTCCTGGTGTTCCTGGTTTGGTTTTTGCTCCCCAGCTGAGGCACAGAGGAGATGTGCTGCAGCAAGAGATAATGCTTGTCTGCTTGGATCACCTTCAAAAGTGAAGTAGGAAAAAAAATAAACAACAACAAAAAAAAAACAACTCCACAAACTTGGATTTGAATTCACATTTATTCATCTCATTTTTTAGCATGAGTATTTTTCTCTGGTGAATTACAAAAAGCCTCCTTACACATATCTTATTTCACAGTCCCCTAAAATTCCCCTGCATCCTGAGCAGAAATTCTGACTTGCTTTAATCCTTCAAAATAAAACAGAATTTCGGGTGCCCTGAAACGCTTAGCCAGGCTGCTGAAAGGGATGACAGGAGGTTTTTGTGAGGCCTGGGGAGAGCAGGAATGGCAGGGTTGTGGGTGCTGGCTCTCCCTCAAGTGGAGCAGGGAGCCCCCAGCCCAGCAGGGAGGAGATCCATCCGGGGGTTTGCTGTGCTCTGCCTGCTCACAGAGGGATCTGAGCCCAGGGTGCAGCTCCCCCAGCTCTGACACGGCGTTTCCATCAGCCCCTGCTCCCCTGAAAGGCAGAGCTCTGACAGACCTGGGCAGGGCAGGCTGCACCCAGAGCCCCGGGGCTTCAGAGGGACCCAGAGCCCGGGGGGCTGCAGGACACAGGGTGGGCAGATGGACAGATGGACTGGTGGACAGATGGACAGATGGACAGGGTGGACAGGATGGATAGAATGGACAGGATGGACAGATGGACAGGATGAAAAGGTGGACAGGATGGACAGATAGATGGATAGACAGGATGGACAGGATGGACAGATGGACAGGATGGACAGATAGATGGATGGACAGGTGAACAGGATGGGTAGGATAGACAGGATGGACAGGATGGACAGGATGGACAGGATAGACTGGATAGACTGGATGGATAGAATGGATACAATAAACAGGATGAAAGGATGGAGAGATGGACAGGATGAAAGGATGGACAGGTGGACAGGGTGAACAGCAGGGACAGAACTCACAGACTTCAGGCATTGATTGTCCCCCCCTCCTGACCCAGTTTGTTCCATCCACACCCCTCATACACAGTTTCTCACCCCAGCACTCGCAGGAATTTTCATTTCCTCCTGAACCTCTCCTGGCTGCTACAGCCCAGCCTCAGGAAGCACAAGGAGATGCAATTAAATTCTGGTTTGTGGCCTGGCTCCAGCTCCAGCTCTCGTTTGTCACCCCCTGGAGCCCTGCCCAGCTCGGCTCTCCAGCCCTCCTGCCTGTCCCTCGGGTTTGGGGGAGCAGCAGCTGCCCAGAGCCCCCCCACTGCTCTGCCATCTGCTCCCAAGGCTTGGGCTGCAAACCTGGCAATGACACTCCCTGCCTTTGTTTGAGTTGCAGGAAAACAACCAGCTTCTTCCAGAGCTAAATAATGGATTGAATTTAGGGCTGGTGTAGCTGCAAGGTTGGTTCCCCTGTTCTGTTCCCCCTGTCCTGTTCCCTGTTCTGTTCCCTGTCCTGTTCCCTGTTCTGTTCCCCTGTTCTGTTCCCTGTCCTGTTCCCTGTTCTGTTCCCTGTTCTGTTCCCTGTTCTGTTCCCTGTCCTGTTCCCTGTTCTGTTCCCTGTTCTGTTCCCCTGTTCTGTTCCATGTTCTGTTCCCTGTTCTGTTCCCCTGTTCTGTTCCATGTTCTGTTCCATGTCCTGTTCCCTGTTTATTCCCCTGTTCTGTTCCCTGTTTATTCCCTGTTCTGTTCCCTGTTCTGTTCCCTGTTTATTCCCCTGTTCTGTTCCCTGTTCTATTCCCTGTTCTGTTCCATGTTCTGTTCCCTGTTCTGTTCCCTGTTCTGTTCCCTGTCCTGTTCCCTGTTTATTCCCCTGTTCTGTTCCCTGTTCTGTTTCCCTGTTCTGTTCCCATATTCTTTTCCCTGTTCTGTTCCCTGTTTATTCCCCTGTTCTGTTCCCTGTTCTGTTCCCTGTTTATTCCCTGTTCTGTTCCCTGTTCTGTTTCCCCCGTTCTGTCCCCCTGAGCTGTTCCCTGTTCTGTCAATGTGTTCTGTCCCTGTGCTGTGTTTCAATTCCATTTCAGTTATTTTTGTAAAGCACTATCAAAGCACAGAGCTGCATCCCTCATTCCTGAGGTGTCCTTTCCTTTCTCCAAGGGGATTCTGTGGTGCTGCAGGTTCCCCTGTTCCTGTGCAGCTGGAGGAGGCAGAGGCAGTGCTGCCTCATTCCCATTCTCACAAAGGTGCAGATAGGACATTATTTCACAGAAATGCACTGGGTAACTGAACACACTCCAAGCACTGCAAATAAAGGTGTGAATTTGACTTTCAAAGGCAGTTCCAGATGTACTGTGCTCCCTTTTCTTTTTCACACTGATGCCTTTCCTTTTGCATTTCCTGTCTGAATTATTGCAGCGCCTGAGACGTGATTTACATTTAGTACAGCTCAGAACAACAAAATGTAACTTTATGTTGTACAAGGCTAATCCTTCCTTCTCCAAACCTGATTCCAAGGGTGGTGTGCAGGGCTGATGCAGAGTGATGGAGGAAGGCAGCTTGGTAGATTTAAACAATCCAGGCAGGCATTTGTTACAGGTGGCAGTCCCTGAGCTCTCACACACACAGCAGCACACTCCTAACGACAGCATTATGATCATGAAATGGTGTTTGAGGGGTTGCTGGCATTCTGTGGCTGTGCTTTATGTTCTCTGGAATAGCAGGGCTTTAATCATGGGGAAAGCTGGAAAGAATTTCACCTGTTGCTTGTGCTGCCACGTGCTGGAAAAGGAGCCACATGAAAATATGACATTATATAAATATAACTGTGAAGTTAATAAAAGGTTGTGGCAAATTAATGCATGTTAGCAAGCCCAAATATTTAAGAGAACACATTTTTGCTTATGCTAAAAGACTTTTGCCCATTGCAAAAGAATTAAAAGAAATATTTTAATCAGAGCTTTGAAATATCAGATGTGTTCAACGGAAGGTCAGGCCTCCAGAGCAGAGCAAACAGCTCAGGAGGGTTAATTAGCAACAAAAACTAAACAGGAGGAGTTCGGGAGGTGTCTCTGGAGGAGACAGAGCTCTTAGGAAACATTAAAGGCCTTTGGAAAGCAGGACGGGATTTTTCCACAGCAAAATCTTTGATACCCTGGGATGAAGTTCCAGCTCCTGCTGCACTGCAACTCATTTTATTGAAATATGTGGCTGTGATTACTGACCACTCATCTGGCTCTGTGCACAGCAGATCCAGGGTACACAGCACATCCAGATGTGCACAGGAAATCCAGATGTGCCCGTGTCCCATCCCAACACTGGGGGAAAGAGAGCTGGTGCTGGGATGTGGGACTGGACAGACAGACAGACAGAGAGCTGTGATTCCCTGTGCAGGACAGACAGACAGACAGACAGGGAGCTGTGATTCCCTGTACAGGACAGACAGACAGACCGACAGACAGGGAGCTGTGATTCCCTGTGCAGGACAGACAGACAGACCGACAGACAGGGAGCTGTGATTCCCTGTGCAGGACAGACAGACAGACAGACAGGGAGCTGTGATTCCCTGTGCAGGACAGACAGACAGACCGACAGACAGGGAGCTGTGATTCCCTGTGCAGGACAGACAGACAGACAGGGAGCTGTGATTCCCTGTGCCCTCACAGAAGGACAGACAGACAGGACTTGTCCCAAACGGATCCTGTCCCTCCTGCCCCTGTCAGACCCCCCAGGTGCAGACCCCAGCCCTCCTGGAGAGCTTCTCTTCAAGTTCAGGGGAATAACAAAAATGCACAAGTCAGCAGGAAACACAAACAGAGCGAATAATTAGCTAATTACAACCTGCTTTAGCAGAGCATTTTTAATTATTAAAATAATTAGCCAGATTAAATTCAAAACGAAAACTTCATAAATTCAACCTGAACTTGTCCTTGAAGCTCTCAAGTGCCTGAGCCAAACGATTTACCTGGTGCTGCTTCCATTAGCACAGCAGAATTCATTAAAACTTTGGGTTTTTAACCTCCCAGTTCCTGTCATTTGACATTCCTGAATCTTTTCAGCTTTTCTGCCTGAGACTGTGAGAGCAGCTCTGGGGGTTCTGCACCTGCTGATGGACAAACTGCAGTTTGTTAAAACCCACTGCCATAAAATCAGACAATCAATAAAATCAGACAATCAATAAAATCAGACAATCTATAAAATCAGACAATCTATAAAATCACACAATCAGTCACTTCTCTGGGTGCCCTCACACATCTCTGATTAATTGACCAGGTATTTATCACTCCCACCTGGATGAATAAGTGTAATTATATATATATATATATATATCTAATACATATAGTATATAAGTATATACTATATTATTATATATAGATAATGAATTATATTATATATATAGTGTATTATATACTATATATAAGTATATAGTATATTATATATATATATAATATATATACTACATAAGTATATAGTATATTATAGCATATATATAATGAATTATATATAATATATAAATATATATATAGTGTATTATATATAATAAATAAGTATATAGTATATATACATATATATACATATATATATACACATATATATATAGTGTATTATATATAATATATACGTATATAGCATATTATATATATTATATATAATATATATAATATATTATATATATTATATATATTATATATATTATATATATTATATATATTATATATATTATATATATTATATATATTATATATGGATGAGTTCCTCACACTCCTGCAGTCTGATCTGTTAAAAAACCTGAGCTGGAAAGTTTGTGGATCCAGGCCAGACCTCGTGAGGCGCTGGCTCTCTGTCAGGGCTGGGTCTGCTCCGGAATCCACTTTCCTGCCCAAATTCTCTTCGCGTGCTCCTGGACTTTCCTCCTCCGCCCCGCGGCTCGCAGGGGAGCACGGGCTGAGCGAGGGCAGCGGGTGTGAAAGGGAAGGTGGAACTGCACGGGGCGAGCGAGCCAGAGAGGAGCAGCGAATGGAAACACCTGTGAGAGCCACAGCCCGCATTTTAAACGGAATTCTGGAAGAGCTGGAGCTCCTCGGGAGTCAGCAGTGAGCCTCAGCTGCCGCTCCTTCCAGCAGGTACAGCATGCACAGAAACAGCCCAAACCAAAAGGGAGAGGAAGAAAAGCTCAGGACATGAGAGCGCCGTGCTAAAAGTGCCCTTTGTCTGCCGTGGCCCTCTCACTTCTTGGCAAAACCCTTGTGCCAGCACAGACCTGCCAACACCCCGTGCTCCTCAAGCACCTCCTAAAGCGGGAAGGGAAGAGTCAGAAACACCGCAGGGCAGTTTGTCAGCCAGGCCATCGAACCTGCCGACTCACAGCTAAACCCTGAGCGCACCAAGCCTGAGGCGATTTCCATGTCACCCCAGGGCTTGTGCCACATCCCAGATCTTCAGGCAGGACTGTACAGCAGAGCACAGACCATCCTGGGAGCCCTTTCAAAGCTTCCAGGGAGAAGAGAAGAGAAGAGAAGAGAAGAGAAGAGAAGAGAAGAGAAGAGAAGAGAAGAGAAGAGAAGAGAAGAGAAGAGAAGAGAAGAGAAGAGAAGAGAAGAGAAGAGAAGAGAAGAGAAGAGAAGAGAAGAGAAGAAGACAGGACCTGGCTGTGGCAGGCGCAGGGAGCTCCAGCTCCAGGCACACGCTCCAATTTCTCACTGTGAGCACAGAATGAACCTGTCCCCTCTGCAGGCGCCCAGAGAGGCACTGCCACCTTCCAGCGGCACAGCCCCCGCTGTGTTTCATGTTCTGGGCTCTCCCAGCCCCAGCTCGTTCCTAGCCAGGGCTCCAGAGCCTCTGGAACGTTCCTGCCCCTGCCAGGCTGTGACCCTGCACCTGGCAATGGGGGAATGCCCAGAAATCAGAGAAATTCAAAAGCTGCTTGCAGCTCCTGCCTCCGTGGTTTTTGCTTCCTTCTCACTCCCTCTGAAATATTTCCTTTTGATGTTTTAATTTCTCCTGGGCTGGCTTGAAGGGAGAACGTTGGGTGGAAGCAGATGGTTGTCAGCAAACCAGTGCCTGCGAAGCACAATTGAGAATTAGCTACAAAAACCCAAAACTTGGCACCAGCCGAATCCTCTTGATATAATTGTCAAAAGAAATCTGGCTCGGAAAATTTTTTCGGGTAATATTTTCAAAATTCGAACGTCTGCAGCTTTAAACAAACAGGATTCTCATTATTTGAGTGCGTGCAAGGGGCGGTGACAACCCTCCAAAGGTCATTCCCAAAATCCGTGTGTGACCCACAGAGCTGCTGCCACACACAGAAATGCTCACGGGTGGGTTTGTCACAGCCTCTCCTGCCTGCATTTCCAGAGGGTGGTTTACTGGGGCAGGAATCTCCTGTTAAATCAGGAAATTGCTGATATTCCTGTGGGAGGGCACAGGCTGAACCCTCTGCTCTTTGATCCTCAGCCATTAACATTTCTTTGCAGATGAGGAGATTGTTTCACACCAATCCAGTGTGGATTTAATCCAGGCTGAACACATAATTACAGATGAAAAGTGTGAGCACGTTAATACAAAGAAAAGAAGAAAGACGTTTCTCTTCTGGGCTCCCCTGCCATTTGAATATGTTATTTAAAAGAAAATTTAAAACATAAAAAAAGACAGCAAAACCATTGGCCCCAGAAGAGAACAGCACAGAAGAGAGCTGTGAGGGAGTGGGAAAGGGCTCAGCTGGGCTGGGCTGGGCACAGGGACTGGTCAGTGCCCATGGACTGGACTGGTCAGTGCCCATGGACTGGACTGGTCAGTGCCCAAGGACTGGACTGGTCAGTGCCCAAGGGCTGGTCAGTGCCCATGACTGGTCAGTGCCCAAGGACTGGACTGGTCAGTGCCCAAGGGCTGGTCAGTGCCCATGACTGGTCAGTGCCCATGGACTGGACTGGTCAGTGCCCAAGGACTGGACTGGTCAGTGCCCATGGACTGGGCTGGTCAGTGCCCAAGGACTGGTCAGTGCCCATGACTGGTCAGTGCCCTTGGCTGGTCAGTGCCCATGGACTGGACTGGTCAGTGCCCAAGGACTGGACTGGTCAGTGCCCTTGGCTGGTCAGTGTCCAAGGACTGGTCAGTGCCCATGGACTGGACTGGTCAGTGCCCATGGACTGGTCAGTGCCCATGGACTGGTCAGTGTCCATGGCTGGTCAGTGTCCATGGCTGGTCAGTGCCCAAGGACTGGTCAGTGCCCATGGACTGGTCAGTGCCCATGGACTGGTCAGTGTCCATGGCTGGTCAGTGTCCATGGCTGGTCAGTGCCCATGGACTGGTCAGTGCCCATGGACTGGACTGGTCAGTGCCCATGGACTGGACTGGTCAGTGCCCAAGGGCTGGTCAGTGCCCATGGACTGGTCAGTGCCCATGGACTGGACTGGTCAGTGCCCAAGGGCTGGTCAGTGCCCATGACTGGTCAGTGCCCATGGACTGGACTGGTCAGTGCCCATAATTGTTATTATTTATTATTATTATTATTATTATTATTATTATTATTATTATTATTATTATTATTATTATTATTATTATTATTATTATCCAGTGTTTGTTAAAAATTAATATTAGTAGTAGTACTAGTAATATTGCTATTATTTTTACTTTTATCATTCCAGAATTTGTTAAAAATTATTATTAGTAGTAATATTGCTATTATTATTATCATTATTATTCTTCCAGAGTTTGTTAAAATTAGTAGGAGTAGTAATATTGCTATTATTATTATTATTGTTATTATTATTGTTATTATTATTATTATTATTTCAGAGTTTGTTAAAATTAGTATTAGTAGTAGTAGTAATATTGCTATTACTATTATTATTATTATTATTATTATTATTATTATTATTTTATTATTCCAGAGTTTGTTAAAAATTAGTAGTAGCAGTAGTAGTAATATTGCTATTATTATTGGTATTATTTATTATTATTATTAATAATAATAATTATTATTCTAGAGTTTGATAAAAATTAATAGTAGTAGTAATATTGCTATTGCTATTATTATTATTATTATTATTATTATTATTATTATTATTATTATTATTATTATTATTATTATTATTATTATTATTATTTTATTGGGGTGGAGTATCCAACTAAGTAAATTTAATCCCCTGGCTCAGTGTCTGTGCCGTGTTCCCCTGCATCCCCTCCTGATGTTCCCCCTGCTAAGGTGGTTTGGAGATAAAACCAAACAACTCAGAAGAAAGAAAAACCCTTTTCTGTGGAAAACAACATGAATTTTTCACTAAAAGCTGCACTGGGGCTGTCTGTGAGCGCTGAGGGGTTCCCCAGCTGGGAGCACCAGCTGCCGCCTGCCCGTCTCTTGTTCCTCCTCCCCTCCGGAACCGCTCCGCTCCTCCGCGGTTCCTCTCCCCGCAGCCGGAGCGGGGCAGTGCTGATGCTCTCACACATTTCCTCCCCAGGGCTGCCCTGCAGAGCCCGGCTGGGCACAGCCCTGAGCACCAGCTCCACAGCCAGGAAATCCAGATTTTCCATGGCTCTTCGGGGCTGGGATCGGCTTCCTGCAGGGCAGCCCTTCCCTCCTAGCACAAATCCAAAATTCTTTAACAGGACCTCTGGAAAGGAGAAAAACCCCGCGTGGTTTTGGGGAGAAACCCTCTGGGAGGGGCAGTGAGGCGCAGCTGGTGGCAGAGGGGTCTGGACTGGTGGAACCTGGTTAAATTTGGGGTTGGGATGGAGACTGGGATGTCCCAGAGCGGGAGGGCACAGCTGGTGGCAGAGGGGTCTGGATTGACAGAACCTGGTTAAATTTGGGGTTGGGATGGAGACTGGGATGTCCCAGAGCTGGGAGGGCACAGCTGGTGGCAGAGGGGTCTGGACTGGTGGAATCTGGTTAAATTTGGGTTGGGATGGAGACTGGGATGTCCCAGAGCTGACAGGGGACAGGCTGGCAGGGATCAAACCACAGCAAACCTTGTCTCAGCCCCTGTGGAGTGAGACCAATGGGTTTCACAGCAGAGCTTTGAGTTTTTATCTGTAAAACCTGCCACAACTCTGCCCTGATGGCTTCTCCTTGTTCCTTTGGCTTTCATGCTCCTCTTTTGGAAACACACTGAAATGAAACAGGAACAGCTCAAGCAGTGCTGCAATATCCAGGTGGGCAGAAATCCCCCACCGTAAACCCTGAGTCAGAGTTCTCCTTCTGCACTCACAGAAAAATTTTCTTTCCTCTGGGTCTGTATCTCTGTCCTTCCCCAGGGAAACTGAGCAGAGTGAGACAGACCCTGACAGGCTGAACAAGGAAAGGCTGGAAAACGCAAAATAAATTAAATATAAAATTTATATTAATTTATTTATAATATTATTTATATTAATTAATTAAATATATTGGGAGAAATAAGGCAAAAAAAGTGTTGAAGAAGAAGTTACCCTTTCATATTAATGAAATATAATATATTAGTATATATTTATATATATTATTTCTATTTTTTTTTAATATATCGTATATATTATAGTATATTATTACTGGAATTCCTGATGGGAGAGGCTCCTCAAGGCTTGGAGCACACAGCTCCTGCAGCTCTCAGGAGAGGCTAAAGCTGCTGCAAGCCCAGCTGGCTCTGGGAGGAACACCTGAAAACAGGTGAGGTTTTACGAGGAACACTGAAAACAGCTGAGGTTTTATGAGGAACAGCTGAAAACGTTTACAATAATTCATTCCCAGCTGGGAATAGTCACATGCAGGTGATTTAAGGACGCTCAAAGCCCCCTGCTGAGCTCAGTGGGTTGCTGTGGGTGCAGGAGGAGCTGGAGCTGATCCCCTCAGTTCCTCTGCCCCGGGTTTGTGGGTGCTGCAGCCCAGCTGCCCTTGGTTGTACATGAGAATGGAATAATCACAGTCACAGCTGCTTTGGGCTGGGAGGCACCTTGGACACCATCAACACCTTAAACATCAACACCTTGGACACCATCAACACCTTAAACATCAACACCTTGAACACCATCAACACCTTGAACACCATCAACACCTTAAACACCATCAACACCTTGGACACCATCAACACCTTGAACACCATCAACACCTTAAACACCATCAACACCTTGGACACCATCAACACCTTGAACATCATCAACACCTTGAACATCATCACCTTGAACATCATCAACACCTTGGACACCATCAACACCTTGAACATCAACACCTTGAACATCATCAACACCTTAAACATCATCATCACCTTGAACATCATCAACACCTTGGACATGAACACCTTGAACACCATCAACACCTTGAACATCATCAACACCTTGAACATCAACACCTTAAACATCATCAACACCTTGAACACCATCAACACCTTGGACACCATCAACACCTTGAACATCAACACCCTGAACACCATCAACACCTTGAACATCATCAACACCTTGGACACCATCAACACCTTGAACATCAACACCTTGAACACCATCAACACCTTGAACACCATCAACACATTGAACATCAACACCTTAAACACCATCAACACCTTGAACATCAACACCCTGAACATCCCCTCCCAGTGTCCCAGCCCAGTGTCCAGCCTGGCCCGGGGCACTGCCAGGGACCCCGGGTGTCAGGAAAATCACTCCACAAACACCAGAGGTTTGTGTCCCAAAAGGAAACAGAGGAACCTTTTTTGCTTTATTCCAATAAAGGGAGAGGCCATGGGGCATCCCCTGGGATCTCTCAGATTTTTGGAGGACACAGCCTGATTTTTATCCCAATTTCCCTCTCTCTTTCCCCATTGCTGAGGCACTTGAGAGGCACAGGCTGCCCAAAGCCTGATACCTGAGATTCCCCTCTGATGTCCTACCCTCCCTTTCAATTTTTAATTCTAACAGAATTCATAGTTTTCCCTGTTGCTTCTTTCACCTCCCAATACTCAATTTAATTCCCCATCTGTGGAGCCTCTGCAAGGTCTGGGGAGGGGCAGGGGGTGTGGAGGAGAGGGGTGGTGCAGGCAGGTATCCACTGCCAGCCCCAGCCAGGTGTGCCTCAGTGTACAAGCCAAACTTTGGCAAGGTCGTTCTTCAATTTCCTTCACGTCTCCACAGACCTGAAGTAAATAATTCTGACTTGCTGAATTCTTCACCCAGTGTCTTGTAAGAGAAGCCATTTGACCTCATCAGCTTTTAAGCCTCAGAATGATGGGAAGGAGAAAATCAGAGAAAACTTTTGTTGCTGCTCTGAGTGACCAGCAGCCAGGAGGGGCAGAAGGTGATGTGTTAGGGCAGCCTGGCTCTGGCTGAGATTTAATTGCCCTCTTGCCCTTTCCCTGGGAAACCAGCCCTGCACAGGCACAAAAGGTCACCAGGAGAGCCAAACCTGCAGGAGCTCAGCCCCAGCTCCCAGGAAAACACCAAAATAAACAAGTGAGCCAGCCCAATGTCCTCGCAAGGAAAGAAAAAGTCAACATTGATTTGTAAAACCCTCGGTTTCAACTTGCTCTTGTGCTGTCCAGGGCACAGTGGGGAGGAGTGGCTGTGCCTTGGGCCGGGTGTGCTGCACCTGAGCAGGGCAAGCAGCTCCCAGGGCTGGGAACCCATCCTTCCCTCTCCTGGAGGAAGAGGCAGCAGGCAAAGGGCAGCACAAGGGCAGATCTGCATCAGGTAAAGAGGAATAGAAGGGCAGATCTGCATCAAACAGCAGCACAAGGGCAGATTTGCAGCAGGCAATGAGGAATAGAAGGGCAGATTTGCATCAAACAGCAGCACAAGGGCAGATTTGCAGCAGGCAATGAGGAATAGAAGGGCAGATTTGCATCAAACAGCAGCACAAGGGCAGATTTGCAGCAGGTAAAGAGCAGCAGAAGGGCAGATTTGCATCAAAGAGGAGAAGAAGGGCAGATTTGCAGCAGGTAAAGGGCAGCACAAGGGCAGATTTGCAGCAGGTAAAGGGCAGCAGAAGGGCAGATTTGCAGCACAAGGGCAGATTTGCAGCAGGCAAACAGGAGTAGAAGGGCAGATTTGCATCAACCAGGAGCACAAGGGCAGATTTTTAGCAGACAACCAGCAGCAGAAGGGCAGAGCTTGCCCAGGCTCCTGCAGGCTGTGCAGAGCTCAGAGCCACAGCCGGGCTGTGTGCAGCTCCTCTCCCTGCCCTGCTGGGAATCACTGCCCTCACCCTGCTGAATCCTTCCTGGAACACCTGCCTGAGGGATGGGGAGAAGGGCTCTTTATCAAATTAAAAGGGTTGGATTGTGTTCTAAATTGATTGCAAGCTTTAGAGATTTTTTTGTTCCAGTAAAAGTATTGATCAGTGGGGGATTTGCATATTCCTCTTTCCCAGTGCTCCGCCAGCAGTTACTGCAGGGCTGCTTAAGTAAAGCTGGAAAAGATTAAAAACATTTTCTCACATTGCCAAAAAAATGTATTTTTTCCTAGGATAAAGTTAAAACTCTTTAATGTACACTTTATTTTTCAATAGATTCAACTAGCAATGGGTCCAGGCTTTGCTGCAACATCTCCTTACCTTTAATGACTTGCCAGATTTCCAGCACCAACATGAGAGGAAAAACAATGGAACAGCTTCAGTCTGATTTTTAGCTCCTTTTAAGCACTTCTCAGTTTCAAGAGCCCTAGCAGGAATGCCATTTTTAATTACCAGAGCTGAGCTGTGTCCACGTCTGACAGCACAGCCCTGTGCTCAGAGCTGGGAGAGAAGATTCCTGATGCCACCAGCAGGAAGCAGAGTCAATATTTAGACATTTCAGATGGCTTTTATTTAAATTCTAGTGGCTACAACTGGCTTCCCATCACTGGCTACCACCAAAAGGTAAAAAAAAAAAAAAAAAAAAAAAAAATTGTTAAAAAAAAGGTAAAAAAAAAAAGTATTAAAAAAAAAAAGGTGAGACTCTGGGCCTTGGTGATGAGGTGTGACCCCAGGGAGCAGCACTGCCAAGCTCTGATCCCATGGGATTTCAGCACCCCTGAGTTCTTGTTTCTGATCCACAGGCTGCAGGCCATGGGGACAGAGAGGTTTGGATGAGGGGACACTCAGGGTCACTACTCGTTTTTGGCCACACTCAGCTCTTCTGGCTCGTTATTTGCACTTGGATTTTTACCCTGTAAGAGGTCAGGACATGCTGCCCACTCCTGCAATTGGGTAAGGAGAAATTCAGGAAAGATTTGCTTTATAGAGTGCATACACAAAGCAATCTAAAATAAAAAAATAAAAATAATAAACTTAATAAACATAAACATAATAATAATAATAATAATAATAATAATAATAATAATAATAATAATAATAATAGTCATCCTTGGGAAAAGGGCATCCCATGGACCAGGGCATCCCATGAACAGGGCACCCCTAGAACAGGGCATCCCATGGAACAGGCATCCCTTGAACAGGGCATCCCATGAACAGGGCATCCCTTGGAACAGGCATCCCATGAACAGGGCATCCATGGAACAGGGCATCCCATGAGACAGGCATCCCATGAACAGGGCATCCCATGGAACAGGCATCCCTTGAACAGGGCATCCCTTGAACAGGGCATCCCATGGAACAGGGCATCCCATGAACAGGGCATCCCTTGGAACAGGGCATCCATGAACAGGGCATCCATTGGAACAGGCATCCCATGAACAGGGCACCCATGAACAGGGCACCCGTGAACAGGGCATCGCATGGAACAGGGCATCCCTTGAACAGGGCATCCCTTGAACAGGGCACCCATGAACAGGGCACCCATGGGGCAGAGCATCCCTTGAACAGAGCATCCCTTGAACAGGGCATCCCATGAACAGGGCATCCATGGAACAGGGCATCCCATGAACAGGGCGCCCATGTGGCAGAGCGCACCAAAGCGCTCACAGAGCGCGCACACGAAGCGCACAAAGCGCACACGATACACACACCAAGCGCTCCTCTCATCCCGCAGATCAAGCTGCGGACGTTCCCAGCTGCGCTCCGGGCGTGTCGAGCGACGCTCGCGGTCACGGCAGCGCGTTTGATGCGGCAGCCGCGCTCCCTTCCAGCAGGAATTCCGACACCATCGCCGGAGGATGAGCCCGTGACACCAGCGGCGCCTCGGGGCACGGCGGGATGAGAGCGCTGCCTCGGGAGGGATTGTTCTGAGAGCAGCTCAGTCGTGAAAGGTTTCCTTTGTGTCTGCACGGCTCTCAGCAGAACGATCCTGTGCCTGCTTCTGTGAGGACAAGCACGATCACATTCCTTCCCGAATTCTCAGCCGCCGATCTGGGAGCTGCGGTGATTCCAGGATCCTTCAGGGACAGTTTGCTTCTTGGTCTTCTCCTCTCCCTGAACATCCTCTTTGCTCCCAGACAGCATCCCCACGGGGACTGAAATCACACCTGCCCAAAAACCTTCCAGTGAATTCTGCTTCTGCTCCTGTTCAAAGCATCGCCAGCAGCCTGTCCCTGCCCCTGGGCACCCGAACCAGGCCCCGGGGCGAGGGGAGGCTCCGAGCAGGAGCAGGAGGTGCCAGGCGCTCCTGTGAGCAGCCGGGCCCGGAGCAGCGCTGATCCCGTGAGGGAATTCCCGGTCCCAGGGCCCCAAAACTGACCCCAGCCATGGAGGTGCCTCAGAGGGGCCAGCACAGGGGACAGTCACTGCCCTGCTCCTGGGGCTCTGCTCTTTTTGCTATTTTGGCAAAACCACCCCAAAACACCAGAGCTGCTTTTCTTGGTCCATCTTCAAGAGGTTTTCAAGACAACAAAATAAATTCATAGGCTTGAAATGCATCTGGTAATTGATCATTTTAAAACAATGCACTGCAAAAGGCACATTTCCTCCTGGAGTGTTTTTCTGAAGTCCATTTTCTTTGTAAATAACAGACCTGCAGCCTGTGAGCCCAGATGTTGCAGGAGTGCTGAAATGCTGGGTGGTTCACCACGGAAAACGCTTTGGGGTGTGTGCTTTTCCATTCTCGATGTGTTTTGTTTTGAACACGAGCAGTTCATGAGTGCACATTAAATCCACAGAATATCTCAATGTATCTACACGTCCTCACCAGGAATAGTTACCCTGAGCACACTGTGGGTTTTTGTCAGGTAACTATGGTGATAGGGTGGGATTCCTTCGTGGGTTTGGGGTTTTAGGGGCCAGGGGGGTTAGTCTGGACACTTTCTTTTTTACCTGTGTTAGAGTGCTATGTTAAAGGTTAGTGTAAAAATATCTTTTGCTGGTAAAAAAAATAAATTTAAAAGGGCAGCAGTTGATAGACACTGAGTATAAAGAGCCAGATCAGGCTGACAAACAGCTGCAGCACTTTAGATTTGTGTTCATGTATATTCAATTGTCTTTACAAAGTATTTCTGCACGACCCGCCGTCACCAAGGTCAAAATTTGGAGCCCAAAAATAACAGAGATGAAAGCAGACTGGAATGAGGTCAGAGTGGATCTGAAGGCAGCTCTGGAGTGGGAATATTCCAGTGCCACCCCCGAGAGCACAGCCTTCCCCTGCTGCTCTCTGCTCTGCAGTTCAGCTTCCTGCAAGAACACGGGTTTGGATAAATGTTCTCCTGCAGCCCCCAGGGCAGCCTTTGGGGTGGGATAATGGGACAGGATAATGGGATACTGGTATGGGATAATGGGACGGGATAATGGGATGGGATAATGGGATGGGATACTGGGATACTGGGATGGGATAATGGGATAATGGGATGGGATGGGATGGGATGGGATGGGATGGGATGGATGGGATACAGGGATGGGATACAGGGGATGGGATGGGATGGGATGGGATGGGATGGGATGGGATGGGATGGGATGGGATGGGATACAGGGATGGGATACAGGGATGGGATACAGGGATGGGATACAGGGATGGGATGGGATACAGGGATGGGATACAGGGATGGGATACAGGGATGGGATGGGATGGGATACAGGGATGGGATACAGGGATGGGATACAGGGATGGGATACAGGGATGGGATGGGATGGGATGGGATGGGATGGGATGGGATACAGGGATGGGATGGGATACAGGGATGGGATACAGGGATGGGATACAGGGATGGGATGGGATGGGATGGGATACAGGGATGGGATGGGATGGGATGGGATGGGATGGGATGGGAAGGGATGGGATACAGGGATGGGATACAGGGATGGGATGGGATACAGGGATGGGATACAGGGATGGGATCCAGGGATGGGATAATGGGATGGGATAATGGGATTGGGGTTGGGCTGCCCCAGGGAGCAGTGGGCCCCTGCAGAGCTCCCTGGGGCTCTGCAGACACAGAAGAAAGGCAAGGCCTGTGATCACAGCAATAATTGCAGAGGAACATCAGATGGGGTCTGTTTGCAGAGTGTTCTCTGAGTCTCACAATAAAAGGACATAAAAAGGACAGTAATTGGCCACTGGGGATGGAGTTAACAGTAAATGCTCTAATAACAAACCCAGGCTGCACTGCAAGTAGATCACTTATCATGGGCTTTCTCCAGCAGAAAGACTCTTCCCCACAGCTCTGCACTTCCACGCTTGATTTGCCTGTGACTTCTGCAATTGCAGCACCCAAACAAATCAGAAGGAGCATTTTGTGGGTGTGAGTTGGAGAATGGGGCTGTGGAGGTGGAGAGCTGCCATAGTTCTAAATTCCCTCTGTGATCCTGGTGCTCCAGGCTCCGGGGCTGGGGCAGTCTGCCCTGGGTTCTTACCCTGAATTCTGACTCAGGAACGTGTGCTGGGCAGGGCAGGGAAACTGTTGGGAAAGATGTAAGAGGAGAGCCTTAGTTACTGAATTACCATGGAACAGCAGGATGGCCCCTGAAGGTAATCCCCTCTTGACAGAACAATGCCCTTGGCCAGAGAGCAACTCCAAAGGTCCAAAGAGCAGCTTTTGGAGTTTAAAGTGTAACACACTATGGTAATGTAAGGATTCCTACAGGCTGCATGTAAATGTCACAGAATTTGTATTTTGTATTACATTGGTTAGTGGAAATCAGAATATTCATCATGGAAGAAGATTTATTGTATTGTAAACAGGAAATTGCTCTCTTACTCTCTTTACTCTTTACTCTCCTCTCTCCCTCCTGCTCTTCCTCTCTCCCTCTTCTCTTACCCCACACCCTTTTACCCCACTGCTCCTTCTCTTCCCCCTTTTATCTCTTTGTCCCACTCTGGGCTGCACTGGCAGCTCTGAGCAGGGCTCATTACAATAAACTGCAGCCATAACTTTTAGCAAATACAGACTGAACAAGTTCAGTCCCTGGCGAGGGTCTATCCTGACACAAAGACTCTAGCACTAGCACACCAGGATTTCTGGGATTTCATCAAAATCAGGTCTGGGATGGGAAGGACTCATGCAGCACCAGGGATTGCTCCTGCTCTGCACTGGAGCCTCAGAATGGGGAAAGGGAATTCTGCCCAAATAGAAACGTTTCAATGGTTCCATTTTCAGAGGGGAAAGAGAAATGCTTTTCATGCTGCTTTGACCTGGAGCTGGGGCCGTTCACAGCCTCATGGAGAATACCAAGGTGAAGAAAAATTGTCTGGAGACCCAAGGGCCACAGCAGTGACCTCCCTGGGGCTGAGCTCGCATTAGTGACTCCTGATAACTGAGACACCAGTGGGCAGAGGCAAGAGGACGTGGGGTCCTGTCTAATTGCACACTCAGTCCTAGGATAATGCAGAGGGGTGGGACCACACGGTCATTAAGGTCTCTCCCCACCCAAACCATTCTGTGATGCCACAATTTTCATCTCCTGGAGCTCTGGCAATGAAAGTCCAAAAGGTCAAGATCTCTTCTTGTTTCTGCTCTTGCTTCATATGCAAGCAGATATTTTCACAGATCTGAAATTATAGGCCTGTAGATAATAAAAAGCCTTTTAAAATATCCCTATTAATTAAAATGTCTTTAGATTGAAATGAACATTGCATAAGGAAACCTGCTGGTCCAAGGGGTGCAATTAACCCTCGGGATTCAGTCATATTTCTCTATTTCTGCCTTAAGATCCAAGATTGAGGGGTTGTTGAAAGCAGAAAAAATATTTATATATATTTATAAATATTTATAAATATATATAAGTACATATAAATATATATAAATATTTATATTTATAATATAAAATATTTATATATTCAGGAAATAAAAAATATAATACACCTGAACTGACATGCTGTCAATGACCTCCTTGCCTCTCTTCAGAAAAATCCCAGCCCCTGCTTGTCCTACAGAGAGGAAATTCCCAAATGTTGGAAATTGTTCCTGCACAGGTGGCTCTGTGTGGCTTTGGCCACCTGCTCTGCTGCTGGTCACTCATCTCTGCTGGTCACTCCTCCCTGTGGTCACTCATCTCTGTGGTCACTCATCTCTGCTGGTCACTCCTCCCTGTGGTCACTCACATCTCTGCTGGTCACTCCTCCCTGCGGTCACTCCTCCTTGTTGGTCACTCGTCCCTGTGGTCACTCCCCCCCGCGGTCACTCCTCCCTGTTGGTCACTCTCCCCCCTGCGGTCACTCCCCCTGCGGGTTCACTCCTCCCTGTTGGTCACTCCTCCCTGCGGTCACTCCTCCCTGTGGTCACTCCTCCCTGTTGGTCCCTCACCCCTGCGGTCACTCCTCCCTGTTGGTCACTCTCACCCCTGTGGTCACTCCCCCCCGCGGTCACTCCCCCCCGCGGTCACTCCCCACTGCGGTCACTCCCCCCGCAGCAGGGGCCAGCAGCCCGCGCCCCCAGGGTGACCGAGGGTCATAAATAAATAAAACTGGACTGAGCGAGGCGTTGCCGTGGCCGGAGCCCCGCGGCCCTCCCGGCAGCCGGGGGAGCCATCCCGCACATTCCGGTCACCCTGGCCAGCTCCGGAGCGCTCACCTTCGCAAGGGGCCGGGGCACGGGAGCGCCTGCTGCCTCCAGGGATGGGAGGGAAGGTTCGGCACCAGCCAGAGGTGCGAGCACAGCTGGCTGCAGAATTCCTCCTCTCACTCAGGTTTGGGGTTCACTGCTGGTGCCTGCAGCGCTGGGCAGCTTCCCCACCCGAGTCAGAGGCACAGCAATAACATAAATAACATAATAATAAATAACATAAATAACATAAACATTGGCAACTGCCTGTTTGCTGCAGGCAGAGCCCTCAGCAGGGCTGGCCCGAGTGTTATTGCAGCCGGATCTTGCCTTCATCTCTTTGGGACTCTCATAAGTTTCACACATTCCGGTGATTTTTACAATGAATCTGATTTATGAGTGCCTTTTGGGAAATTGGCTCTGCACCAGCACTTTGCATCACTGTATCCCAAGGAATAAACGGGATTTTTAAGGAGGTTTCTGAGCTGATCACCCACGCTTGCCCTGCCTCTCTGAGGACCCAGACTGGAAAAGCCCTTTAAGGTTTGAGGTCTTGCTCAGGAATCCCTGGGGCTGTCAGTGCTTCCCCCAAGGCAGCTGGATCCAGCAGGGAGGGACAGCAGGGGTTAAAGGCAGCCCCAGACCCCACCCTGCAGTGCCCTGAGTGCTGTCCCTTCATCACTTTAATATGAATTTTATATATGGTTATCCAAAAGTACATGTATTAGGACCCTGAAAGCTCTTTATTTTAAGCAATCATATAATTACTGGCTGTTTTCAAATTGCTCTGCTCTCCTCTAATCTTGTTTTCATAATGAAATTTATTTAAGTCTAATACAGGCATAATGCAGAGTAATGTATCTTCTGCACCTCAGAATGGATGTTGAAAGTGTAAATTCATTACTTCTCCTTCAGCAGATCTCCTTTTTATCTCCCTTCTATAGACATTACAGTCATATTTTTCCCCTGAATACACTGATGAGGATCCAAAACTAATTTTCACCAGAATGAGAACTCCTTAAAAACACGTTCTTATCGTATTGTGCAGGCTCTCTCAGCTCCCCAGTGCTCCTCACTTTAACCTCAGCTTTCATTTTTAAGAGGTTTTTATTTCCCCCAGCGTTTCTCTCCCTCTGCAGGACCAGCCCCTCCAGGGTGTGAATTCCTTCCATGGGCACAGGGGTTTGTTTGCGCAGGTCAGTCCTGGGGCATAATAATGGATATAAATGAATTTATATCCGGCAGCTCAGCAGCTTGCCCTGACCCCAAGGGCCTCCCTGCTCCTGCTCCTGCTTCGAGACAAGGTAAAATCAAACATCCAAGGTCCATTTTTACTGCTTGGGCAGCAGGTCCACCTCTCCCTGCCCACTGGAACCCTCGTTCCTCACTGGCAGAACCTTGGGGTCGGGTCTGCAGTTGGTGACTGGGCTTGAGCACCTCTCACGTGGCAGAATTGGGAAAGAGAACCCCCAAACCTCCGAAAAGCCAGCCCTGAAATAACTGCCCCTTCCATTCAGGTGGCTGTAATTGCACTCCTGCCTACACAGCTCTTTTTGCATTGTGGTTTGGAAAAATAAAGAAAGATGGATTTCAATCAGGCTGTTGCCCTGAAAGCTATTATCACAAGATTGATTAACTGGGACTACTTTGTTTGAACAATAGGTTGTGGAGAGAGAAAAAATACATTTTCCCTCGGTCTTAATCCATGGAACAGTGATTAGACATTTATTTCTCAATTGGCACGGTCGAAATCAATACGTGTTTTCCAGAGATGAGCACAGTTTGCTTTAAGAACTTGTCCTTGCGTGGTCCTCAAGTGCCAGGAGCTGTTTGGGGATTGCTTGTTTTGGGGTTTCCATAGATTCCTGTCCATGGCTTCACACTGCTGGAGCTTGTGCCAGGTGGATCCTGAGGTACATGGGGTGGTTAAAAGGAAATGGTTAAAAGGAAATTGAGGTTAAAAGGAGATGGTTAAAAGGAGATGGTTAAATGGTAATGATTAAAAGGAGATGCTTAAAAAGAAATGGTTAAAAGGTAATGGTTAAAAGGAGATGGTTAAAAGGAAATGCTTAAAAGGAAATCCAGCTGGGCTGGATTCAGCAGAGCAGGGATGGGATGTGGGGTCAGCAGGGATGGGGTGTGTGGGGTCAGCACAGCAGGGATGGTGTGTGTGGGGTCAGCAGGGATGGTGTGTGGGGTCAGCAGGGATGGTGTGTGGGGTCAGCACAGCATGGATGGTGTGTGTGGGGTCAGCAGGGATGGTGTGTGTGGGGTCAGCAGGGATGGTGTGTGGGGTCAGCACAGCAGGGATGGTGTGTGGGGTCAGCAGGGATGGTGTGTGGGATCAGCAGGGATGGTGTGTGTGGGGTCAGCAGGGATGGTGTGTGGGATCAGCAGGGATGGTGTGTGTGGGGTCAGCAGGGATGGGGTGTGGGGTCAGCAGGGATGGGGTGTGTGGGGTCAGCAGGGATGGTGTGTGGGGTCAGCAGGGATGGTGTGTGGGGTCAGCACAGCAGGGATGGGGTGTGTGGGATCAGCAGGGATGGTGTGTGTGGGGTCAGCAGGGATGGGGTGTGGGGTCAGCAGGGATGGGGTGTGTGGGGTCAGCAGGGATGGGATGTGTGGGGTCAGCAGGGATGGGGTGTGTGGGGTCAGCAGGGATGGGGTGTGTGGGGTCAGCACAGCAGGGATGGTGTGTGTGGGGTCAGCAGGGATGGTGTGTGGGGTCAGCAGGGATGGTGTGTGGGGTCAGCAGGGATGGTGTGTGTGGGGTCAGCAGGGATGGGGTGTGTGGGGTCAGCAGGGATGGGGTGTGTGGGGTCAGCAGGGATGGTGTGTGGGGTCAGCAGGGATGGTGTGTGGGGTCAGCACAGCAGGGATGGGGTGTGTGGGGTCAGCAGGGATGGGGTGTGTGGGGTCAGCACAGCAGGGCTGGGGTGTGTGGGGTCAGCAGGGATGGTGTGTGTGGGGTCAGCAGGGATGGGGTGTGTGGGGTCAGCAGGGATGGGGTGTGTGGGCTCAGCTTTGGGCCTGTGCTGCGCCCCCTCCTCAGCCAGACCCTCACTGAACCCTCTCTGGCCAATCCTTTGCAAACATCTTCCCCCCAGCACGGGGCAGTGATTAGAAATGTGAATGAACAAATCAGCTGCTCTGGGGCTCCAGGGCAGCTTCGGGCACACCAGGAGAAATTAAAGCCCTTTCCCTGTGTATCTCCTCTCCCCATACAAACACCCTCAGGGCTGTTCTGAAAATTCTCTTCCTTTGAATTTCTGTCCCAATTTCTTCCAGCAAGTTCAAAAGTGCCCTGAGACCACCTGCTACATCCATCCGTAACCAATTTGATATCATGAATCATTGAATCACGTAATATAATGTAATAATGAGCAGGTTGGATGGCAGCTTTATGAGCTGATGCTCTCTAAAATAAGTTCATGCTGAAACAGGATCCTTCAGCCAATTTTTTCCACTTCCCCTGCTGTTCGGGGGCAAACTGGGGGAACTAAGGGAAAAACGAGAGCTGAGAGCAGCACGGCGACGTGTGTGAAACCTGCTCGGCCATCTGAGGAGATATGAAAGGAATCCAGACATCCGAGCACGTCGCACCGAGCAAGGCACCGCAATCTTAGCGGGCTGCAGACGGGGTTCTCGTTAGCCTGTCTTTTCATCTCAGTGCAATTGAGGGGTTCGGGAGGGACACCGCGGGGCTGGCCGGGCTCCAGGGGCTGCACAGCCCGGGCTGGACGGGCCAGAGCCCTGCTGGGGCTGCTCCCCGGGCTCACAGACAGACAGACAGACAGGAGAAAGGGGAGAGACAGACAGAGAGACAGGAGAAAGGGGACAGACAGGCAGAGAGAGAGATCCTGGGCACACAGACAGAGAGACAGACAGACAGGAGATAGGGGAGAGACAGGCAGAGAGACAGGAGATAGGGGACAGACAGACAGAGAGACAGGAGATAGGGGACAGACAGACAGACAGAGATCCTGGACACAGAAACAGACAGACAGGCAGACAGAGAGACATCCTGGGCACACACACAGAGCCAGAGGAGGGCTCTGGGACAGACAGACAGACAGACAGACAGAGATCCTGGTCACACAGACAGACAGACAGGAGGTGTGGGACAGACAGACAGACAGACAGACAGACACATCCTGGGCACACAGAGCCATAGGAGGTCTCTGGGACAGACAGACAGACAGACAGACAGACATGTCAGTGACTCCTGTTGCCCGCACCAGCTGTAATTAATAAAGGACAGCTCCACATCCTCCCTCGGAGCTCTCCCTCAGCCAGGGACGGGCTCTGGTGCCACCGCCCTGCCGTGACTGCTGGCCCTGCTCAGCCCTGGGGCGCAGGGAGGGTCAGAGCTGGGCTGTCAGTGCTGCTCTCCGTGCTCCTGGACGGCTTTTCCAGCCCAAACCACCCTGTCCCTGTCCCTGTCCCTGTCCCTGTCCATGGTCCTTGTCATCCATGTCTGTCCCTGTCCCTGTCCCAGTACCTGTCCCTGTCCATGGTCCTTGTCCATGGTTCCTGTCCCTGTCCCTGTCCCCTGTCCATGGTCCCTGTCATCCATGTCTGTCCCTGTCCCTGTCCCTGTCCCTGTCCCTGTCCCTGTCCTGTCCATGGTCCCTGTCCCTGTCCATGGTCCTTGTCCATGGCTCCTGTCCCCTGTTCCCTGTCCCTGTCCCTGTCCATGGTCCCTGTCCCTGTCCTTGTCCATGGTCCCTGTTCCTGTCCCTGTCCATGGTCCCTGTCCCTGTCCATGGTCCCTGTCCCTGTCCCTGTCCCTGTCCTTGTCCATGGTCCCTGTCCCTGTCCATGGTTCCTGTCCCCTGTTCCCTGTCCCTGTCCCTGTCCTGTCCCTGAGCCCACCCCGAGCACGGGGCAGAGCCCCTCACTCCCAGCACGGCTCTGAGTGACCCCAGACCCAGCATTTACAGCCTGGCCCCATTTTTGCAGCCCATTCCTGCAGCAATATTTCTTTATTCCCATAGAAACACGGGTGGGGGGGACTAAAGTAGTGAAAATAAATACAAACAAAACCTGACAAACCTCTGTACACATGTATTGGGGGAGGAAAATAAAATCCTTGACTCCTTTTCCTGTATTGTGAAGCATTGTCGTTTAGTTGGGTGAAAAACCCCAAACTCTCTCACGGATGTGATCCTTCTCCATTGTTTGCTTTCTTCCTGAGGCAATTTCAGAAAAATGCTTAGCAACATATACAGAAGGAAGCTGCTAAATCTTTGTATTAATTCTAAAACCCCCATTTCTTATTAAGTCACGAGAGATAGCTTTTACTTTGTTTCCAGCAAAAGGTAATTTGGGCTTTATTTTATTTAGAATGTTGCCCACCGTGCTGGAGAGGCGAGATTTCTTAATTGCTTTGTTGCAAAAACAATTTGTGTGGGGGCTTTTAATGAGTTTAATTTTCTTTAAAGTTTTCCACGTTTAAATGTGGCAGCATTTTGAAATCAAATAAATTATCTACCTAGCTGCCTCGCTGCTCCCGTCATTACACTGAGCACTTGAAGCTGTTCCACGAGGCTCATTGTGCAGAAAATATCTGTACAGGCGGGATGGAGTCGGCGGCTGCAGGAAACAATGAGCAGGAGGGAGCAGAGGGAGGGGATTGCCCCCGTCCTGGGGGCTGTCCTCCTGCCAGCCTGGGAAGGTGCAGCACAAATCCCAAAATGTCTGATCGGAGAGCCCCAGGCTGGTTTGGGTTGGGAGGGACTCAAATCCCACCCAGGGACACCTCCCACTGCCCCAGGGTGTCCCAGCCCCGGTGTCCAGCCTGGCCTTGGCACTGCAGGGATCCAGGGGCAGCCACAGCTGCTCTGGACCCTGTGCCAGCCCTGCCCACCCTGCCAGGGACAATTTCCCTCTAATCCCAAACCCAAGGATCCCCTGCTTTAGCTGAGAGCTGCTGCCCTCAGGGGGTTAAAGCACCGCAGGCAGAGCTCACCCTGAATTCACCCTGACACACCTAAACTCACTCTGACACACCTAAACTTACCCTGAGCTCACTCTGACACACCCTGACGCACCCTGACGCACCCTGACACACCCTGTGCTCACCCTAAACTCATCCTAAACTCACCCTGACACACCCTGAACTCACCCTGACACACCCTGACACACCCTAAACTCACCCTGACACACCCTGAACTCGCCCTGACACACCCTGAACTCACCCTGACACACCCTGACACACCCTAAACTCACCCTGACACACACTGACACACCCTGAACTCACCCTGACTCACCCTGAAGAAGAAGAACCAGAGATCCAAACAGAAACCACGAGATTTCAGTGCCCAAGCTCCCCCAGGTGCCGACCACGAGCTGGCAGAGGTGTGAGAACTGAATTCCTGCCCTGCTCCTGCTGCTGCCTGCAGGCACCCACAGCTCATTTACATGATGTGTGAGATTTAACCATAAAGAATTCATGAGGCAGGAGCTGAATCCCTCTGCTGCCAAGCAAATGGGAACATTTCCTCCTCTGCAGGCTGATGATTAATTTACACTCAGCTACCTGGACACCAGGCAAGAAGTCCTGTTGATCATCTGGGCAGGAGATGGTTCCACCTTTCTTACCTTGAAGAGTGTTGCCATTTCTGAGACTGCAGTGAGATCCATCACTAATTCTTCAGGAAGGGCGTTAGAATGAGCCTGCCAGGTCAGTTATTTGAGACAGGGAGGGAGGCAGCTGTAGGATATTTAATTATGTATTTATCTTGTAGCTTGAGGTGTAAGTTCATAAAGACCCTTTTGCAATCCCAAAACAGTGTAAAATCTTAAAAGAAGCATCCAGAAAGAGCAGAGGAAATATGCAGAGCTGTGGTTAAAATATTGCTTGGGGGGAAAAAAATCCAGATGAATTCTTGTTGGAAGGGGACAGGGGAAGGGGAATTTAAACTGTGTTTATTATTCCAAGGCAGGACTGGTGCCCTGTGCTCCCCAGAGCCGTGCCAAGCCAGAGCAGGAGGATGCCAGGAGCTCTGTGTGCCATGGTCCACAGCTGTCCCTCCTCCCTGTCTTGGGCTGCAGTACAGGATGTGAAATGTGCAGTACAGGATGTGGCCAGAAATGTGAATTCTGTCCCATCTGTTACCCCAGCTGGGGCAGTGCCCCTGATCTCCTGGCACATATTATCTGCTCATGGGCCATCTTTAACCCAGCTGGGCAATCATCTTTATCTTCCCACAGCCCATCCTCCCTCCAGGAGATATCTCCTGTTCATGGCCACTGAGTCCCAGGGCATGACTGATAAAATTCCATCATCCCACTGGGAGATGCTCCAGCCAGGGGAGGAGCCAAGCCTTTCCTACCCAGATAAAAACTGAGATTTGGGACACCAAGGCACCTTCTTCCCACAGGATTCCAGAGGAAAACCAGACCTTTGCACATCATCCCTGGAGCTTCAGAGGAAACTGCACCTTCTCCAGGAGCACTGCTCCAGCTGAACCACATCTGCCCCTGCAGGAGGATGCAGCCACCATTGAATGGGACTGTGCCAACACCCTGACTGACTGACGGGTGTCAGCTTGGATTCTGACTCTGGCAGGGTTGGGATTGTTCTGTGTAATACTGCATTTCTAGTTTAATTTTCCTAGGAAAGAACTGTTATTCCTAATTCCCATCTCTTTGCCTGAGAGCCCCTTAATTTCAAATTTATAATAATTTGGAGGGAGGGGGTTTACATTCTCCATTTCCAAGAGAAGCTCCTGCCTTTGTTGGCAGACACCTGTCCTTCAAACCAGGACACACCTGCAGGGTCAATGTGACAGTGGCAGCTCCTCGGTGCCAGTGACACCCTGGCAGTGCCACCCCTGGCAGTGCCACTGTCCCAGGTGATGGATTGGCGTGGTTCTCACTGTGGAGAGCATTAACCAGGGTCACCCTGGCCGGGGCTCATCGTGTCCAGCAGCTCTCACTGCTCAGGCTCTCTGCATCATCCAGAATAAATCAAGTTCAGAAGCCACAGGGGTCACAGGCAGCCAGGCCAGCCTGGGCATGGCTGGGCATTTAACTTGTCAGATTGCTGCCCTCAGAGGCTGCTCTGTGCACAGCAAAGCCTGAGAAATGCCATTTCCTGAGTGTCTGCTTCCAGATGAGATGTTATTACTTATTTATAAGCACACAACAAGTGCCTGGAAATTAAGAGATATTCACAAAAATGAGCTCTCTGGTGACCATCAGCCACATGATGCTGCCAGAGCAGATTCTGTATGCTGAGTTTGAGTGTGAGCAGTAAGAACAATTTGCATTCATTTCTTACAAGATCCTTTGGGATTCATCCAAATTTCCTTTCAGTCCAAATAATTCTGCTCCTGGTTCCTTTCAGTCCAAATAAATCTGCTTCAGAGTGATGAGGCAGGGGCTCTGCCTGGTTGTGCCCGCACAGATTCCAGGAGCAAAGCCCTGGGTTCACCCACCTGTGCCCAGGTGAGGAGGGCTCTGCACAGGATCTCCTCTGTCCCAGCCTCTGTGGGGCCACCAAGGCCACCCCTCAGTGCCCTCCCTGCCCTGTCCTGTGTCCCCCTTCCCCATTCCTGTCCTGTGTCCCCATTCCCCATTCCCCATTCCCCATTCCCCATTCCTCATTCCCCATTCCTGTCCTGGTGTCCCCCTTCCCCATTCCTGTCCTGTGTCCCCATTCCCCATTCCCCATTCCTGTCCTGTGTCCCCATTCCCCCTTCCCCATTCCCCCTTCCCCATTCCCCATTCCCCATTCCCCATTCCCCATTCCCCATTCCTGTCCTGTGTCCCCATTCCCCATTCCCCATTCCCCAGGCAGCCCCATCACTCTCCTGGAGAGCAAAGCCTTTTTTATCTCTTCCTTTGTGAGCTAATAATGTTTTTTTTAATTGAAACATGTTCAGCTTCTCCTTCTTTCTTCTTGTTTCAAGTGATTTCTGCCTCTGCCAGCAAAATAAGAGCCTGTGTTGCTGGGTATTTTTTTTTCTCCAAGAAAATGCAAGGGTTTTTTCTTCCTCCTCTTTTTTTTTCAAGATTTCAACTCTTTGACTTTGGAAGAGAAATCATTGTGGAGAAAGTATTTCTTGAAATGATGACAGAAGCAAAATTATATTCCTTTGTAGAAAACAGGGACATTTGAAGACAGGCTTTACATCTTTGTTCTTTGTTCCGGGAAGTGCGAATTCGCAGGGTCCTGGACCATTAATCCTTCCCCATTCTTGGTTTTTTGAAGATGAACATTGCAGAGAATGAGGCATTGTGCTTGAAAGGTCTTTTCAGAAAATACCTTTTCCTTCCACAATGTGTTCCAGCTCTCTGATAATTTGCAGAACAACTTGGCTTTCCGTGGCAATTTGTGGCTTTTCCTCATAAATATTTATTTTCCCGGGACACCCTGGTGTGACGGGGCTCCCAAGGTGGCTGCTGTGAGAAACCCGACCCTGTTCCCAGCCCAGGGGATTGGCAGCTCTGGGAGCAGAGGGGCAGAACCACGGGAAAGGGACAGGGGATGGAAAAGGGAGAGGGGATGGAAAGGGACAGGGCTGGAAAAGGGACAGGGGATGGAAAAGGGAGAGGGGATGGAAAGGGACAGGGCTGGAAAAGGACAGGGGATGGAAAAGGGACAGGGGGATGGAAAAGAGACAGAGGGGATGGAAAAGGGACAGGGGATGGAAAAGGGACAGGGATGGAAAAGGGACAGGGATGGAAAAGGGACAGGGATGGAAAGGGACAGGGGGATGGAAAAGGGACAGGGGATGGAAAGGGACAGGGATGGAAAAGGGACAGGGATGGAAAAGGGACAGGGGGATGGAAAGGGACAGGGGGAATTCAAAGGGACAGGGATGGAGAGGGACAGGGGAATGCAAAGGGCTTTCAGGGCTGAACTGCTTCCAAGACCTGCTCCTTCCCTACCAGCCTTTTTTTTTTTTTTTATTTTTTGGAAGAACACAAGCCCAGAGTGCTTTGTTCATGGAACATAAGCAGGACTACCGGCTTGGGGAACGGAGAATTATTCATAAAACATGGCTTGTTTTGCCGTGCCTCTTTGAACAAGGCTCCCACCCTCCCACACCGAGGGGTTTGCACCTTGCTGCTGCTCACACTTTGTGTTCTCCGTGTGACCTGTGCCTCCAGCTCCTGCCAGAGCCTCTCTGGAAACCCCTCGCTCTCCACACCAAGCACTCAGCCTGTCTCCTGCCAGACCCACTCGAGGGAGCCCTCCAGAGCTCAAGAGCTGCCTGTAAAAGTGAAGAACGAGGTGACAGAGGCAGCAGGAAAAATTCCCTCACACCCGATCAACAGGGGTCCAGGGAAACGTGGAGAATAAGGTTAATAAAAAAACAGGTGGGAAATAAACAGTGGAAGGAAAGGGAGGCATGAATCAGCATTTGTTCGTTCTTTTATTTATTTGTTTGTTTATTTATTCATTCATTCATTCATTTATTTATCGCTTTACCTCTTTATTTCTTTATCTATCTATCTATCTATCTATCTATCTATCTATCTATCTATCTATCTATCTATCTCTCGATCTATCTATTTGTGCTGCCGAGCTGCAGGAGACCCCCGAGGCAGTGCCCAGAGCTGTCAGAGAGAGCAGGGCCAGGGCAGTGCCAGGTGGGCTCAGGGGCTCCTCCGAGCAGGTTTTAATCCAGCGGGGAAACCAGCCCCGGCCAACGCTGGCGTTTTCCATATCCTCAAATGTTCCCTTTGTAAATCCCATCCTTAGCGAGCCTGGATCTCCCATTAACGGCTTTGCTCGGCAGCTTCAGAGCACTAATGAGCTCCCTAACAATGTTCTGTGCCGTCTCTGCTCGGGGTGTTTCAATGGTCTGGCTGTAAAACCCTCGGTCATTACCGAGCACTCCTGATCATCGCCACTTTTCCAAGCGCATCGTCGAGGTGCCTGAGCCTGCTGCCTTCAAGGTGACCATTCTCAGCTATTTTGGCTTTCTCTCCAAGAGTCTAACGGTGCTGCACGCCGTAAATCACCTCCTGAAATGTATTTACACAGCAGCCAGCAGTGTGCAAACCCTTCTCCAGCAGCACAGCCTGGGGCTTGTCCTCCCACACAGGTCACCTTGGCCACACCTGCCTTCAGCTGGATGCTGGGACTGGCTCCAGAACCAGAGAAACGTGACAGATCCTCCTCCAGATCCTTCCAGAATCTGATTTCTGTTATTTAATAAGCAAAGACTTCCAAGAACTGGGAATATATCCTATTGCTGCCAAAGGAAAATTGGAGATGTCTGTCAAATGGCAGCATCTCGGGTTGGAAGGGGTGAGTTGGAATTTGTCCCTCCTGTAAAGATGTGCAAATCCTGCCCTGCAGAGGGGATCACCCCGAGGGGCTCTGAGCAGGTCCTGCGAGGTTATTGCCTCTGCTGCTCTGGGCACCAGCTTTGTAGGGTTATCTTAAATAGCTGCTGAAAGGTTATTTATTGCAAAGCACATCCGTCTCAAAGGAAAAGCAGAAAAGCAATGGCAAAAGGCAAAAAGCACAAAAGCAAATGCGGTGGCAATAAGCCCTGGCAAAAGCACAAAGCCAGAATGGCAAAAAGCACCAACTGTGCCCAATACAAACTCTTATAGAGGATTTCCCAACAAGCTGAGACAAAGTCACACCATCAGTCCTTAATCTGTTAGAATTCCGGTTCCTTAACACGCCAGGTTATGTATAAACTACACACACATTCTATCTTGTTCTATCTGAAAAATGTCAGCAATATTCTTACTGCACTCTGTTATGTCTAAACACTGTCTACAACCACAGTCCTGGAGCCCCCACTGGTTACAGCCAGAAACCAAAGTTCACAATATTCCAGGCAGCAGAAACGATGGAGCTCAATTCACATCTCTCTGCTGTGGAAATGTCAAACCACCCCACTGATGTCAGGAGCTGCCCCAGCTCACTGCCAACAGCTGGACATTAATTCATTAATTGCACATTGAGAATGTGTGTGTGCACTTCCCTGGAGAGATTTATCTGTGACTGCCGAAACACAGAAAATATTTAGTGCAGGGTAGACCCCGACAACGTTCAAACTGAGCAGTTGGGATTTGTCAGAAATATAACAAATCCAAAGAGAGGGGTTACAGAGACTTGCTGAGCTCAGCACTGGTTGCACGTGCAGAACTGGATTTCACAGAAAAGGTTTTGCTGTGGTTTGGCCTTAGTCTGGGAAAAGATGTGGCTAAAAACAGGGATCAGCACCTGATCTCCCCACGAGGACTGGTTTCCCACAAGGACTGGTTTCCCACAAGGACTGGTTTCACCACAAGGACTGGTTTCCCACAAGGACTGGTTTCTGAGGAGGTTATTATGTTGGTTGGACAGTGGCTGGACAGACTCAGGAGCTCTCTATCTTCTGTTCTTCAGGTTTATAGTTTATTCTAAGGGCGTGGGTGTAAGAGAGAGGTAGAGCAAGGAGAATAAGAGAGTAAGAGAAGGGCATAAGAGAGAGAGGTCAGATCAAGAAGGGTAAGAGAGAGATTTCCCATTTACAATACAATAAGAATTCTTCTATGATGAATATTCTAATTTCCAATAACCAATCTAACACAATATACTAATTTCCTAATATTTGCATGCAACCTATAGGAACTACTCAATTTCCATGTTTTCTGGCTTTCTTATCTGTAACCATTATCTTCAGACCTTTCCTGCCAGGCTTGGGACAGGATGTCTGTTGGTTCTTTGGTGTTTGTGGCATTTGGCATCATCTAAACAAAGGGAGAGGCCTCAAACCTTCACATGGCTGTTTTCAGCCTCTGTATCAAAATATGCCAACATCTCTATTCCATCTATTGTTTCAGAACTACTTGCTAGGCACTCATAAGGTTTTTCTATTTCCTTCCCAACAGGTTTCCCCTCAAGGACTGGTTTCCCCATGAGGATTAACCTGCTGGGAGCCCATGCAGGCCAAGCCTGTGAGAACTCAGGGTATTTTTAGGTGACTTTTCCTCCCAGAGCACGAAGACACCACCTGCACAAGGCTGCGAGCCTGAGGAATGCAAACAGCACAGTCCCTGTGTGCTGGCTTTGCTTTGAGCCAATAACTAAATAATTGATTGTTAGTACATGAATGATGATGTCTGATGCTTTTTGATGTGCTCCTAAGATCAGAGGCTTTGTTTAAATTTAAAGGAAGCACCATTCAGCATCAGCTGGCTGAGGTTTGGCAGAGATGGTACTGGGGGTAATTGCTCCAAGACTCACCACTAATTTTGCTTTCCCATCCTGCCCAGAGAATAAAGACTGACTCATTTGTATGTTCCACAAAAGCTTGAGGTCCTTGCTGTGTTTTGGATGGACCCTCAGGATGAAAGTAGAACATCTGCAATTGCAACAAACCAGCCCAAACACACCTTACTGTTCTGTGCCTTTGTAATTCTGTTCAGATTTTGGAATATGAACAACAAAAATGAGAGAACCATGGGGAAGTGGAAGGGAAGATGCACACAGTGTGATGTCTTCAGTATTCCAGGGTGCAGCAAGAACAGTCCCCAAAACTCACCTGATTTCCCTGAAGTTTATTTGCCTTAAATTTACTCAAAAAAATTTAGAAAGCTTTGTACCTTACCTTGATGGATCCACAGTGGCAGGAAGCACCACAGACACAGAAGTGCTAAATGGATTCTTGTATCAGCCCCATCACAGTGATTACCAAATAAATTCCTAATTATGATACACTTGAAGCATTAGGAGGAGTAAAAGATCAAAGACACCTCTTTATCAGGGAACAGGAGCTGAAACTAGAGACCATAACCTGCTGTGCTGAGAGATAAAGATCGTGTTACCATTGAATTTTTATATCATCCAAAGGTCAGAATCACTTCACCATAAAATTTTCAGTGTCACAAAACTCAGAAGTCGTAAACGTGTTTTTGTTCCAGTGTACTCATGCACACAAATTATTGGAACCCTAAAATTGTTGGAACATCAAATAAAAAAATCA
This sequence comes from Oenanthe melanoleuca, assembly GCF_029582105.1. Classification (NCBI taxonomy): domain Eukaryota; kingdom Metazoa; phylum Chordata; class Aves; order Passeriformes; family Muscicapidae; genus Oenanthe; species Oenanthe melanoleuca. The sequence continues at coordinate 271,661 of NC_079342.1, read as the reverse complement.
GGACGTGAAAGTTTTCATCTTGACGTTAGAGGGAATAGTTCTGAAAATCTAATCCATTGGAGATGGTCATAATTACTGTAAAATTGCTTCTGAAACGAATTTGTTCATGCACACACAAATGAAACAGAATTACATTTCCCTTTTCTCTTTTCTCTCCCTTTTTTTTCTCCTACAAAGGAAAGAGGAGACGCCAGCCTACTTTGAATATCAGGGTCTGTCTTCCTCAGGTTTTGATCTTCTTGGAAATTTCTCCTCAAGGGCCTTGTTAAGGCAGCAGAGACCAAACCTGACACCTCAGAGAGCTGCAGCCACAGGCCCAGGATCCAGCTGCAGGTCCAGAGCCACCTCACACCTGTGCTGGGATCACACCTGTGCTGGGATCACACCTGTGCTGGGATCACACCTATCCTGGGATCACACCTGTGCTGGGATCACACCTGTCCTGGGATCACACCTGTGCTGGGATCACATCTGTCCTGATCTCACATCTGTCCTGATCTCACACCCGTGCTGGGCTCAGTCTCTCACCTTTGGAATCCCCATTTCCAGTCTCCTGCCCTGGTTCCAGCTCTCTTTGGTCATCCCAGGCTCTGTCAGGTTTCACATTTTAGCCCATGGCTTACTCCATGGTTTTACTCCATGGCTTTAATCCATGGCTTTACTCCATGGTTTTACTCCATGGTTTTACTCCATGGCTTTGCTCCATGGTTTTACTCCATGGTTTTACTCCATGGTTTACTCCATGGCTTTACTCCATGGTTTTACTCCATGGCTTTAATCCATGGCTTTACTCCATGGCTTTACTCCATGGTTTTACTCCATGGTTTACTCCATGGCTTTACTCCATGGCTTTACTCCATGGTTTTACTCCATGGTTTTACTCCATGGCTTTACTCCATGGTTTTACTCTATGGTTTATTCCATGGCTTTGCTCCATGGCTTTACTCCATGGCTTTACTCCATGGTTTTACTCCATGGTTTACTCCATGGTTTATTCCATGGCTTTACTCCATGGCTTTACTCCGTGGTTTTACTCCATGGTTTATTCCATGGTTTTACTCCATGGTTTTACTCCATGGTTTATTCCATGGCTTTACTCCATGGCTTTACTCCATGGTTTATTCCATGGTTTTACTCCATGGCTTTACTCCACGGCTTTACTCCATGGTTTTACTCCATGGTTTATTCCATGGCTTTACTCCATGGTTTTACTCCATGGTTTTACTCCAGCTGTTTGCCACAGGACAAGGAGCACACTCACTGCCTCGGCCTCAGGTGCAATTTAAAAGCAAATGTGCAGCACCCAGTGGGTCTGTGCAGAGGTGAATGTTGTTTTCTCTCAGAATCAGGGCTTTGTGTGTGTATTTCTCAAATATTTATCCCATGTTTATTTTATATACTCTCAACTTCACAAACTGCAGATAAGGGAGTTGACTCTATTGCAGTTTTGTTCTTTAATCGTGACAAATGTTATTTCTTTCCCAAGAATATTATCATTCCCTTGTCTTATTATTTCAACATCTTCCTTCTCTGCTGCTGATAGATGGAACCTAATGGAATTTAATTCTGGAAACCATAGGGAGAGGAGAGGAGAGGAGAGGAGAGGAGAGGAGAGGAGAGGAGAGGAGAGGAGAGGAGAGGAGAGGAGAGGAGAGGAGAGGAGAGGAGAGGAGAGGAGAGGAGAGGAGAGGAGAGGAGAGGAGAGGAGAGGAGAGGAGAGGAGAGGAGAGGAGAGGAGAGGAGAGGAGAGGAGAGGAGAGGAGAGGAGAGGAGAGGAGAGGAGAGGAGAGGAGAGGAGAGGAGAGGAGAGGAGAGGAGAGGAGAGGAGAGGAGAGGAGAGGAGAGGAGAGGAGAGGAGAGGAGAGGAGAGGACCTGCTTCCAGGGCTCCCCCACAGTGCCCCAGCCTACAATATTCTTCTTGTCTCCACTGAAAAGGTGAAGCAGATGCAACACAGAAATCGTCTAGATTTTGTTTTTAGGCTGGGATTATCTTTCAAATTACCTCGAAAGGAATTACTCATGCTTGAAAACCAGGCTGGTGACTCCTTGCCCTGCCCTGGGAGTGCTCAGCCCATGGAGGGGCTCTTCAGAGGAAAACCCCACAGGAAGAACACAGCTCCTTGCCAGCCCTGCTCCACCTCCATGAGAACATCACCGGCCAGTGCTTGGGTTGGAAATCTCAAGGGTGAAAAAAGGGTGTTAAACTCCTGAGCTGGAGTGTGTTCAGTCTTCCAGCATAAATTACACAGCTGTTTAATATTATTTACTAGTGTAAAAATGCGCTTAGAACATTCAGGCAAATCCAGAAAACATCCAAATGCACATATTTGATAGATCTCAGAAAGAAAACAAGGTATGTACCAGTATCCATGACAACAAAGCCACGGCGATCCGTGGGTATGAGAGCAAGACGCTGCTTAGCATTATGGAAATGTGGAGAAGCCTGCTGCTGCTGGGGGCAGAGCTTTCCATGCGCATTTTCATGCATGTTAAGTTTATTACCTGTTCCCAATTAGGTGTCTTGATGTTCGGTGAGGTTTGGAATTTGTGGGGAGGAAGGAGCCCCCTGGGTCACTGCTGAGGGGGACCCCAAAATCCAGTGAGGGGTACCCTAGAATCCAGTGAGGGGGACCCCAGAACACAGCTGAGGGGTACCCCAGCTCCTGAAACCAGGTCTGGTCCCAAATTTCCTGCCTTTCCTGCTCATGTCCCCCTAAGTGTCCTGCCCAAGGGCCACCAGCAGCTCCCCTGGGTGTCTGTCCCCTCTCCCTGTCCCGTCTCCCTGTCCCCTCTCCCTGTCCCCTCTCCTGTCCCCTCTCCTGTCCCCTGTCCCTGTCCCCTGTCCCTGTCTCTCCTGTCCCCTCTCCTGTCCCCTCTCCCCATGTCCCCTCTCCCTGTCCCCTTTCCCCGTCCCCTCTCCTTGTCCCATTTCCCTGTCCCCTCTCCCTGTCCCCTTTCCCCGTCCCCTCTCCTTGTCCCATTTCCCTGTCCCCTCTCCTGTCCCCTCTCCCTGTCTCCTGTCCCTGTCCCCTCTCCCTGTCCCTGTCCCCTCTCCCTGTCCCCTCTCCCTGTTCCCTCTCCCTGTCCCCTTTCCCCGTCCCCTCTCCCTGTCCCCTCTCCCTGTCCCCTCTCCCTGTCCCCTCTCCCTGTCCCCTCTCCTGTCCCCTCTCCTGTCCCCTCTCCCAGTCCCAAGCACAGCTCAGGTGCCAGGGGCAGCCTGCAGATCCCAGGAAAGGGCACAGGGCACTTCTCTGAGCACAGCCAGGCTGCAAGGCGATGTTCCTGGAGGGAAATAAACCCAGGGATGTGCTAAGAGGGGAATGGTGTCAAGGAGAAACCAAACTCCCCTTAGTCCTGTTCTCCTGTCTCACTTCCAGTGTCACCTTTCTGACCCATGGAAATCTGCCCCAGCAATGAGCCCCAGTTCAGAACTGCCCCAAATGCCAAAGGGGAAAAGGTCTGGAGCATTCAGGGCAGTCCCCACCAGCCCCACAGCAGCACAGAAGGGTGGGAGGTTCCCGTGGTCCTTGTGGGCTGCTCTGGGACTCCCCTCAATGGTTCTGCCAAACTCAGCTCCTCCCATCCCACCGGGGCTTGCCAAAAACCAAACCAGTCAGTCACCTCTGGATTAACAGCCAGGGCAGCCCCTCAGCAAACCTTCAAGTGTAGATCCTGTGAGTCCAAAATCTCACCTGGAACTACACTTCAGGGAGCAGAGAGAGGAAACAAAGAGCCCTGAAATGTGGATGGGTGAGCCCAAAATCTCACCTGGAACTACACTGCAGGGAGCAGAGAGGAAACAGAGAGCCCTGAAACGTGGATGGCCCCAGTGCTGCTTTCCCGGGTTTGCCCTGGGCTGCACTGACCTTCCCCACTCCAATGTGCTCCTACAGGAGCCCAGGGCTCTCTTCAGGGGTAACCACCACGGTACAAACCCCGGCATGGCACCGGGAGTTACCACTCCTGCAGCAAAGCCTCCCCTCCCAGGCTGCTGTTCACACCAGAAACTTTACATCCTGCCTTTCATTTTTAGGGTAAATACTTCACTCCATTGCCTCCGTTTCATGGCTCTTTGTTTCTGACACAGGAGGTTCTGAAGAGCAGAAGTGAGTAACTTTGTGCTTTGGAACAGAAATTATGATGCTCTTTGAAGCAAGGGTCACTGGATAATGCAGGAGTCCAGTTTCTCTCTCAAATGTTTTCTGGGTTTCGCTGGGGTTGTTTTCCCACAAATGGCTTTTTTATTTCCTGAGAAAAAGGCTGTGTGAACCCAGAGTGCCCGTTGGAAAATCTGTTGTTGTGTTTATGAACTGTAGGATCGGCTGGAGATCGTGACACGAATAGCAATTCAGCGAAGGGACAGAAACAAACCATCTGTGCCTGGGTGGAACCACGTCTGCACAGTGTCAGCTCGGGCAGCCCTTTCCACAGCAAGCACAGTAATTATAACTGAGAACAGGCTCGTGCTGGAGTCGTTAGTGCCACCTGAGCTGCAGTGAGAGGAAGGAGCGTTGGGTGCTCACTGGATGGGTCTGGGGAGCAGAACCCAGCGCTGGCTCAGGAGCCAGGGACGAGGGCAAGGACATTGCTGCCAGCACCCAGAGCAGTGACAGAGCCAGCACCCAGAGCCTGGGCACCTCTGCAGGAGGGGAGGCTGGGCTGGGACCCCCAGAGCCCCAGCCAGGGGGGGAACGGCCCCACAGAGCAGCCCCATAGAGAGGGAGCTCCTGGGGAGAGGGGAGGCAGGGACAGGGACAGGGACAGGGACAGGGACAGGGACAGGGACACACAGGGATAGACAGGGACCATGGACAGGGACAGGGACATTGCTGAGCAGGGACAAAAACCATGGACAGGGACAGGAACAGGGACCATGGACAGGGACAGGGACAGGACCATGGACAGAGACAGGGACAGGGACAGGGACAGGGACAGGGACAGGGACAGGGACAGGGACAGGGACAGGGATGAGCAGGACCAGGGACAGGGACAGGGACACACAGGGATAGACAGGGACCATGGACAGGGACAGGGACATGGCTGAGCAGGGACAGGGACAGGGACAGGGACAGGGACAGGGACAGGGACAGGGACAGGGACAGGGACAGGGACAGGGACAGGGACAGGGGCTCTGCTGGCACTGCTGGCACAGGGACAGGGACCGGGACAGGGACCATGGACAGGGACACTCGCGGCTGTTTGCCCAGACCACTCTGCAGACAGTGGCAGCTCAGTTCTCCTCCTGCTCCCGCTGTTCCCATGTCCTCACTCTGCAGCACCCACATGGGGCCACTGGGTTGGGAAGGTGCCCTGGTCCCTGCACAGTCCCTGTACCATGGGATGGGATGGGATGGGATGGGATGGGATGGGATGGGATGGGATGGGATGGGATGGGATGGGATGGGATGGGATCAATGGGATCAGTGGGATGGGATAAATGGGATGGGATGGGATAATGGGATGCTCTGGGTCACTGACCCAGCCCTGTCCCCACTCCTCCCAGCAGGGAGGGACCCCTGGCTCAGCTGCTGCTCTCCCGTCCCCTCCCATCCAGTGTGACCCGACATTTCCAGCACGACATAAATTAATTTAGCCTGCAGCAGTGAAGTGCATTACAGAGGTGATTATATTCTGTACTAGAGTGAATGCACCTTAATAAACCCCAGCCAAACGCATATAGAAAAGGTAACGCTGCGGATTTATCTTTTTTTTTCCTGTATCCTTTTTTGGCCTCCATTTGCTTTTGTTCTCTTTTTTTATCCTTTTGGCTTTTATGTTTGCAAGTGATAAATTTTCCCATGTTTTACATTTTATATGTAGTTTATCTCTTTATTTTGTACTTACATTGCATTGAAAATGGAATGAGTCTTTAGAATAATACAGCTGATATTGAATTTTTTAAATTGCTATTGGGTATATACTGCATAAGGTGGTTATCTGATCTCCAACTTAATCATGGGAAAATATTGCTGTGGGGAAAGCTGACGGAGTAACAATGAGACCCCTATGCTTTCAGAAAATTTATTTAACTATAAACCTATTATAAAGCATTAATATAGAATTCTCTTACTTTCTGCTGCATTCAGGTCAGATTTATTGTGCACTATTACTGGATTCACACCAAAACTGGATTAATTATGCAGCCTCAGAGGTTCCTATTTAGGTTTATCAAGATATGCTCCTGCTCTCAGGATTTCCTGACTGCCAAAGTCAGTAAATATAAACAAAATTACAGTTTTGCTGTAGTTCAAAAGTGGAGATTCGGGGTGAGATAGAACATCGTGTATTTGTCCTGCTGGAAATGATGGTTGCCCAAAGCTGAAGGACCCTGAATCCAAGTGTCCTGGATCCAATCCCTGCACATCCAGCTGTGCTCTGCAGTGTCCTGGATCCAGTCCCTGCACGTCCAGCTGTGCTCCCAGTATCCTGGATCCCAATCCCTGCACATCCAGCTGTGCTCTGGAGTATCCTCCATCCAGTCCCTGTACATCCAGCTGTGCTCTGCAGTGTCCTGGATCCAGTCCCTGTACATCCAGCTGTGCTCCCAGTATCCTGGATCCCATCCCTGCACATCCAGCTGTGCTCTGGAGTATCCTGGATCCAGTCCCTGTACATCCAGCTGTGCTCTGCAGTGTCCTGGATCCCATCCCTGCACATCCAGCTGTGCCCACTGGAGCTGAGCTCTCCCCACTCTGCAATGAGGACCTGGCCCTTCACATTAATTCTGATTAATTAATTCTGATTTGGTCATTGCCAGCTGAGTCCAGTGAATCTCCAAGTCCTCCTGAAAGGGTACAGTGATGTGAAACCCCAAACCTCAGAGCTGCCGGAAGCCTGCCCAAAACCTAACACACCTTCCAGCCAAAATAATGCACTTTTTCACTGGTTCTCCAATGTGTGTCTCCTTCAGGGTTTATTTGAATTTCGAGCAATGAGCAGAATTAACCACTGAATCACTGTGGGACATTTAACACAGGGTACTTTTAACATCACCCATCAGAATAAATGTAATTTCTGCAAATTGGAGGTCTTGGGAGGGGAAGGGGCCCCACGTGCCCAGAGCAGGGGCTCCCCCAGCAGCCCAGGGTCTGCCCCACAGCAAAGGTAAAATCACTGCACAGCCAAAACTCCTCCAGCTTAGAGCTTTAAAGTGCCACCACAGCAGAGCACCCATCCTGTCCCAGCCCAGCCTTGGAAGGACACAGAGAAATGAAATGGCAGAGTGCAGTAATCCTGTTAATGATCTCATCCAGGGCTTGTTGGTGACCAAGCTCATCTCTTCCTCCTGAGCACTGCTCAGGAATCAGGATCAATTTCAGGAATAAGAAAGAACATGTTCCTGTTTGTTTCATTTGAATTTCTCTTTTAATGTGTTGGTAATATCGGCAGTGCCCACTGCTGATGTAATATAGATCTAATTCTCAGCTCATTTAGCTGCTGCCTCAATAGGAACACAAAGCCTTGTGGGAGTGATGATTAGAG